>NC_047515.1:36807206-37012775 GCF_902827115.2 Pseudochaenichthys georgianus
AGCCAAGGAGATAATGAGGAAGTTGAGGACACTGTGCAATCCTTCCTCTCTGTCTGTCTCTCACTCTTCTCCTCCTCTTGCTCAGGGGTGGGAGTAAAAAAGAAAAGGAAAGGTCACGGCAGCCTTGAGACATCGACCTTTGACCTCCACTGAGTCTCTTCACTAGTGAAAGACCAACCATCCAGGAAGTGCGGTTTTTTTTACCTTCACAAAAAGATGCTAAGCTACATTGTGACGCTAACGAGGCTAACGTCAATCGTCAAAGTAAACAGAAATCCCAGTTCAAGTGTTAGCTTTCTAACTGCAGGACATCTATTCTATCGATCTATTGCTTTTCATTTCATCATGTCGACGCCGATCATCAATCTCCAATTGTTTGCCTAACCGACCATCATAATTGGACTCTTTGGAGGTACAGAAAATGCACGGTATTCTTAATTTTTTGATCTGGCTTGCGAAAACCTTGGAATTTGTATTCACCGCAGTCAAATGTCAGAGGATATTGTTGCCATGACGTCGAAGGAAAGTAACCAGATGTGTTTCTCTTGTGTTGGCCTAATGAATGCGGAAGATCCAGGTAACATCAGGTCATTTGGGCTTAATGCACCACTGAGGGACTTTCATGGGAATAAACAGTTCCCCGCCTGCAACGCTGCATCCAGTTCTCTTTTAACATCAAAGCTGAAAACACAGACAGAAAGGGTCCACATAGTCTTCAGATGCCTGTGAGGAGACAGTAAACAGCTCTGTGTGTGGATGCTGCCTCCTGTGGTGAGGACGACCTTTCTAACACCAGGTAGCTCTGCAAGACTCTGATAAGACCAGCTGCGAAGTGACAAAATACCCTTGTGGTGGACACAATACCCACACTGGAAGCACGCAGGTGTAGAACACACACACAGGGGGCAACCAGCTGGCCTAGAAATATAGAGCGACTGAGGTCACGGGTTTAATATCCGTTTCCGACAGCGTGGAGTATTCCAGGTCAAGCATGGCAGCTGGAAGAGAGCTGGCATTAAATCCATGATGCCCTGCAACGATGCTAAGGCACTTTGAAGAGAGGCACCGACACTTATAATGCACTGTGGATGACCTTGTGTGATGCGGAGAAAGAATTAACCTTGACTAATCATGTATAAAATATCTTATCTTTGTGTGAAAATGAGTTGTCTTCTGCTGCAAGCATGTGACTTGTACCCTGATCAGATAGAAATTAAATGGGTACACAGAGTCAAAAGGAAATTATTTTACTGAAAGTACAGCAAAAAAAATCTAAATGAATGCACCAAAAACGAGAATCTGGGTGGGATAAGATGGCCCCGGGGGAGAGCCAAAAGAATTTGGAGGACTTTGCTGAAAAAAATTGTCCTTTTCAACTTTAATTAGCTTCAGAGAATTGAACAAGAGTCGGAGAGTGAGAGGAGGAACGTGGAAAATGAAAGATGAAAGGGAGAGATGAGAAGGCCTGTGTGCTCGCATTAAATGGAGCAGAATATGTAGAAGCACAGCTTGTGTTACACACTGACACACTGCGCTTCCTTTCAAGCTCTGCTGTTCTGGTTCAGATACCTTCTGCGAACCAACCTGCACCTACAAGCACACACACACACACACACACACACACACACACACACACACACACACACACACACACACACACACACACACACACACACACACACACACACACACACACACACATATAGGAGCAGTAACAATTTATTTGGGCTATCTAAAGTTCAAAGGTGGTAACAGGAACGCTGAAAGAATGTGTTCTGGACACATCAATGACAGGCCCACCAATACTAACAGGGCAGGCCAAATGACCAGACATTAACACACACACACACATGCAGGCGCACACACACGCACACACACACACCAGTAGTAATCTGATTATGTAGCAGCTGTCACAGATGGCTTTCATTGCTGTGGTTTATGAGTCACTACACACATGCACACACATGGTTGCATTCCCAGCACACACACACAAGCATATGTCCAATTTCATACTGTACCTTTACAACTACTCGTCCATTACCTATCCTGCATTAGCAAAACTGCACTACTTATGTAAATATAAACATTTTTAAATTCCGGCTGTCATTGTCAAAACCTATTTTCTTTCCGATGTACTACACAAACGTCACAGCTTCCTGTACTGCCGACTAATATTCCCACTGAATGTTAATCGCAATCCAAAGACATGCTGGTCAAATATATTGGCAACTTAAATGCAAATTCCCAATGCATTCTGGGAAAGGTTACGATTTTTTACAGGGATGTATTTTAGAAAATGGATGAGTCATATGAATAAATGCATACACAACAATGAAATATCGTTTATTCTAAATATCGAAAAAGCTGGCATTTTGCTCATTGATTGAATCTATGACGAGCCTTTGAACCATGAGGGATGCAGAGAAAAAGAGACGAAGACCAGGACGTGAATAATAAGTTGAATGTGCAAATTAGGCGGCAGTATCAATATCAGCAACTTCGAATCCCTTCTCCCCTGATTGCACATTATGGACAAATGCAACCAAACAGATAGAGCTTAGTCAATAAGGATGAAACAGGCTGGAAGGTTGGTCTCCCTCCATTTAAATAAACACACACACACTCTATTTCTTCCCAGACGCATTTCATATGTTTTCTTTTCATTTATTTCCACATCAGAGCTAATAGGAAAAAATGGAAATGCGCCTGTCAGTCAGAAACAGTCGTCGTGCCGACATCAGCAGCAGGGGTTTCCTTTTTTTCGTGGTGATGAAAACACATGCCATGACGGATGAGGCAGGGGCGAGCGTGAGCCGGTCAGTCTGCAGACAGCAAGTCAATCAGTCCGTCAGCAGAGAGTCAAGAATTGAGTGGGTCAGTCAGTTAATTAGTGAGTCAGTGAACGGGCCTTGTGTTAGTTAGTAAGCCGGCCAGCCAGTCAGTCAGCCGGTAAGTCTGCACTTAAGACAGTCGTTTAGATGGCCAGCAAGACACTCAATTAGATTCAATATGTTAACCAGTGACTGCTGTCAGCCAGCACAATAATGATGAAACACGAGTTCATGAAGGACAATGACAGGCAGCCTCACACGCCAGATGTTCTCTATTCACCTAATATTCACCGGCTCCAGGGCGCTTCCACATTGCTTTATTTTGTGCACTTCCGGTAAGAGCGTAATAGTGATTACATTGCATAGCATCGGCAGCTTTATCTACCTTTACAGTACCTGCTAAATAAACAGTTATTGTTATTATAACTGTTATTAAGTAAAAAACACCTTTTAAGACTAGAAACCAACCATTTAGATTACCATATTGTGATTAGTTTATCCAAATAACGCATATTTAGGAATTGATGGCGATGTTAGAAGCTGAGGGGGGACTACTGACTGTTTGAGAGCAGCTTAAAAAAAGCATGTCAACAATGTTTTTATAATTACTGTCACTGCTAAAAGGGTGGTCACAGTATAATCATTCTTATTTAATTTTATGAGAGCCACCATTTAGGCCATAGCTAGCTAGAGAGCTAACATTCGCTGGCTAGCTTGTTAGATAGATAGCTAACGAAAGCTAGTTAGCCAGACATCTCATATTCACTAGTTAAATAGCACACTGACATGTTGATTGAATTCAGTCTCGAGGTACATTGGTTTTTTAAACAATGTTACACTTAACTCAACTGTGCACTGCCTTTATGTTGAGTTATTATCAACTGTCGACATGAGCTTTAGTATCCAGTCCGACAGGCCGTTGTGCTTTGGTACTTTTCGCGGCGCCTCATAGCGGGGGCCATCTACATCGAGAGTAGAGTTATTACAAATGTCCTTATAAGATATGTTGGACCATTTCTCTTTGTTTCCCTACGAGCCACTTACAGAGTGTGTGTTACTATAAAACCATTCCATAGGTGCGGCTGTAAATGATCCTAAATCAAATGCATCGTCTACGACGCAGCTAGCTCTAAACCGGAAGAACCAACAGTTTTTAGTTTGAAGCGCAAATGGGATCAGGTCGGGGCTACATACATGTAAGGTGAACAGTTTGATTTAGATTATGACAGTATGTAAAGACAGGGAATACAGCTGGAAATGCCTGCAATATTGGCTAAAAAATCCCCAATGTCCCGCATAAGACAAAAAAGAATAACAGTGAAAAGAAACCGGGGAAATGGGTTTGAAAAGCCACCATTGCCCTGGAAAACACCTGCTAGCTGACGAACAGATCAAGAATTAGCAAGCAGCTGGAAACTGTTTGCTCTCCTCTAGTGCGAGTGGTTCCCGTTACAGCAGGGGATGGGGGGGGGGGGGGGGAACAGACTGCATAATGCCGAGAAAGAGAAAAAAAGAGAGATGGAGAGAAGACAGTGTGATGTGAGACGTCTCTGATCACATCCACGCCGCACATCAGAAACCAGAGACAGAAAGCGTTCACTTTCATCATCTGAGAGGCGTTTGCTGAGGGGGAATTGCACTCTGTCGTTGTCTTTGACTGCGCCGGGGAAATCGTCTGTAGTGTGTGTGTGTGTGGGTGTTTGTGTGCATGTGGGTGTTCATTAAATGTAGGTGTCTGAGTGTTACTGTGCATGTGTGGGGGTATTTAAGATGACACAGGGGGTGGTCGCACTTACAAACACAGTGGCATATGGGGCCTTGCTTTTTGGCAATCAGTAATGACAAGTGAGCGGGGGATCAGCGGTGAATGCAGTGTGTGTTCAGGGGTGGGGGTAGCAATGGGAGGGCTTTGCTTAACGATCTCATCTGCGTATGTGCTCCTGTGTGTGTGTGTGTGTGTGTGTGTGTGTGTGTGTGTGTGTGTGTGTGTGTGTGTGTGTGTGTGTGTGTGTGTGTGTGTGTGTGTGTGTGTGTGTGTGTGTGTGTGTGTGTGTGTGTGTGTGTGTGTGTGTGTGTGTGTGTGTGTGTGTGTGTGTGTGTGTGTGTGTGTGTGTGTGTGTGTGTGTGCATGTCTATTTCCTCCCTTAGGCAATACACGGCTGCTTTATGTAGATGAATGTGGAACAGGTCTCGCCGTTTAGCAGCGTTATATAAATACATTATAACAATACTGAGCAGGAGCTGAGCGCAGAGCGGCTCTGAACGCAGCGTCAACAGTTGCCTCAGGGCACGTTTTTCTTCCTCACAGATTGAAAGATGAAAATGATTCGCACAGTCCCCCCACCCTTCACCCTTTCCGCCTTCCACTGCCACACACGCACGCACACACACGCACACACACGCACACACTCCTTTCTGCTGTGCCCCGAGAGGCAGCAGGATGGGGGCCCTTGGAGAATTGTCCAATTTGTGAGCTGGCGTCTCCTTGGTTAGGAAACGGTTGACTGACTAACCTATCCATCCATCCGATTCACCTTTTCGTTAAGTTGTGTCTGATGCAGAACTGTTAAACCAGAGTTGTGTTTTAACCTGTCGCCTATATGGAAGTCAAATAAGAAAATAAATGTCTAATTAATTCAACCCTTTAATGGGTAATAATCACACAATTAATTGATTGCTATTTTCTACATTACACCCATTTAACACTTATTTAACACATATTACACAATAAAACAACCCTATTACTGCATCATAAAAACTAACCAGGAAGTCCTATAATATGTGAAACGTTTTATCTCCTAATCACGTAAATGAGGGGTTGCTACTATACCTAGGAACCGTGGAAATGTAAAGAAAATGTTCTTTCCTAGAGGAGGTAAGGTTGCCTAACTCTCCAAGGACACCTGTAGGTCATGAGGTTTAACAAGTAGTTCTAACTAGCTAATCCTTAATGGCACAGTATTTACAGGAGGTGACACCCTTAGCACGCATACTGCAGAGTTCATTATAGCCAGGTGGAGTAGAACGTGCCTTTGCACACGCCTCTGGACTGGAGGCAGTTCAACACCTGCATTTAAAGTGACAGGCACTTTTCTAAGGGGAGACAAAGGGACTAGACAAAAAATGCTGAATTAGTAAAGTATATTCCGCTAAACACCTATGAAACCTCAGGGAATTTAATCATCTTGTTAACAAATAATGAGAGTCCTTTAATTCAGATTAGCATGGACCATAACCTCCATTGAGTGCAGCCGGGCTCGGAGTAATGTAGAGAGAATTATATTAGCTGGCGTTAGCAGAATGACAGCTATTGTGAATCTTGATGTGCGTGGCCGCCATGCTGATTGCTGCCTCACTGTACATGGCCCGGGCCTCCTGGATAATAGGAGGCTATTTTTAGAACGGCAATGAGAGAGAGGGGAGGGGGGGGAGATTGAGAGAAATGGCTGAGTAGAATAGGGATGAAGCAGAGAGGGGAGAAAGGGAGGTGAGAGAAAAAAGGGGAGATTGCATTGACAATCGTGCAACGCCGAAGCAGCCGAGGGAAGACAGGAAAATGTTATGGGCAACCAAGCAACTAATAAGCTTGAACCTCAGCACTCTGCATAATGCGACAGCTCATTACCGCCCAATTAGGCATTACAATGGCTTGCTTACCGAGGTTTATTGATGCAAATCAACCAGGAAAAGATACCCTGGTGCCACAAAAACAGGAGGTGAAATTGGATGAGAATTTGTCGAAAGTACAGGCTCCGTGGCAGTTCAATCAATTCACAAAGTCTCTGAGGGGGAGGTTATCCAAATTAGTGTGTGATTGGGACAATACGGAACAGATTTTGTTGTCTTTTCCAGCATCTCGTTATCAAGCAGATAAGGTTTGCTCTGATGATATTATGATGACCCTTTGCACACGCTCCGTTTCCAGTGATGTCAGTAATTGTACCATCTGTCTGGTGCATGGCATGCAACATTCTCCTTTAGCTCTTCCTCCTGCTGATCACACACATGATCATTCGTACACAGAACCCCCCCCCCCCCCAATCACACTTATTCTCCAACCCACACACACACACCTAGCAGCCCACCCTGTGAGCGTCCTGGAGAGGCCTAACGTTCTCTCCTGCTGAGAGTCGCCAGGACGCTTTAATTTCTTTATTTTCTTCTGGACGTCTAATTCCCCTCCTCCCATATGCTGCCCGCATGGATTACCACATGCTACTAAACTCAGTCTGGATCAGGCCTGAGGTAATTACTTTAAATACATAATACTGTGTCTGTGTTGCTGCTGACAGACTGTGCTCCACTGCAATGATGTTTAAATGCAGTCCTGCTGTGCACTACTTTGCATAAAGAGGTCAACATTATCGTGTGCAATAAATAAAAAATTGATGCATTTCCTGTCGTCTCCTTCTCAAATGTTAAAGGGGCCCGGTTCTGCTCATTCTCAGGTTCATATTCGTTTTTTGCACCAAAAAGAATGTGTCTATTACTTTGGTAATTATATGCATAAGCCCAGTTCATTTGAAATGGTTTTACTAATGTGTGGGATGTTGTTGTAATTATTTGTTGCATTTTAAACTTTTTGATCAAAAATACTGTTCTCTTTTCTTTGGAAGGTATTCCGCTATATCTTTGAGAACCCAGAAGGAATTTCTTTGTATTATAATCAAATAATAACAAAACACGTCTATAATGTGCTTTCTGAGAGAGTATTGAAATATCCAGAAACATAATGAAGAAATATAATGAAATAACAGGTGTTACAGGGGGGAGGGGTCGTCACGCAGGTTACAACGTAGAGAACGAGCGCAGGATGGGAGACATGATGAGTGTTTTGTGATTTGCAAAGCTCAGGACGCTTGACCTGAAAACGAGTCAAACTCTCTGTTCTCCACTAAGGATGCATGTGTTGTAATGTGAGAACATATTCATACATCAAAATTGCAAAAAAATACAACTCCAGTTTCAAAAGTGTACAATGTAAATTAATGAGCAAGGCACCGTTCCTTGAGCAAGGCACCGTTCCCCACACGGCTCCCCGGGCGCCGTACATAATGGCAGCCCACTGCTCCTAACACTAGGATGGGTCAAATGCAGAGAAACCGTTTCGTTACAGAGTACCTGTACTACGTAACGACAATAAGTTGAATCTATCTATCTATCTAATGTATGTTTAAATGAATTAGTGTTTCGATTAAATCAAATCATTTAACAACAGTGTGTTCAAATTAAGCTCATACAATATGCATATTTCAATATCTGCTGCATGGAGACGTAGATTGATGTACTATTGCCAACAGTTAAGAGTTTGTAACAGCTCCTATTTCATTTAAGAAATGGGTTGTGTGCTCATGCTGCTCCCTGATGATGTGTGGCCTAAACACCAATTGCCTCGTTGCCTCACATTTAAATAATTCAACAAACAATTACTGTAGTCATTTATCCGGAAGTGTGATGCAGTTGTTAAAATTGACAGGTTAAAAAGAGCTAGCTGTGGAGTTTATTTATTTATTTTGGTACATCATTTTGAGAGGAGGGAGACAAAGCAGAGACCAGTCTCCATTTTGTTTCACTCCCAAGGACACAGAGGAAGGAAGACACTTGCATAGGATTTCTCCCCAAATATGCCAAATTCAATATTGCAGACACGCATACACACACTGCATATAAGCAGTAACACACACAGACATTCAATAAAGCAAAACAAAAAAGGACACACACACACACTGCCTGGGTCGAGCTAAAATTCACGCGTGTCAGGTGGAACGGTCCATTCGGGGTGAGAAAAAGAGGGGTGCGCTCACAGGTCCAGTGTGGTTGCATTTAATGGACCAGTGGTGTAGTCCGATAAAGGGCAGCCATCTATCTGCACCCACCCAGTCAACTCTGACACTGTTTCCAAGGAAACGCCACCCGCGGGAGCCAGAGAGGGAGGGTTGGACCTTGAGGAAGCTAATTCTCCTGTGCTGTCAGAGAGCCGGGAGGAAGGAGAACGGGGATGGAGTGATGGAAGGGTGGGGGAGACAAGGAAGGGGGATGGGGGATATAGGGAGGGGTGCACCAGCCGCCTCACAGGGGTTAACTTTAATCAGACTTGACACACACATACCCCGGGAAAAAAGAGTGACAAATGCAACTGGAGTCATAGATACACTTTCACGGATAGGGCGGCACATACGAGTGTGTGTGTGTGTGTGTGTGTGTGTGTGTGTGTGTGTGTGTGTGTGTGTGTGTGTGTGTGTGTGTGTGTGTGTGTGTGTGTGTGTGTGTGTGTGTGTGTGTGTGTGTGTGTGTGTGTGTGTGTGTGTGTGTGTGTGTGTGTGTGTGTGTGTGTGTGTGTGTGTGTGTGTGTGTGTGTGTGTGTGTGCGTGCGTGCGCAGGAAGGCGTCATTTTCCAGCGTTGCGGGACTTTTTGCAAAAATGTGCAGCAAATACAAAAAAATGACACGTCATATTTCATTTTCAGATCATTTTCTTTCGCTACTCTCCAGCTTGTGGGAGAGACGGAGAGGCAGTGATGCAAACGGCTGAGATAGAGACGCCTCACACAGCCGGGCTCACTGCATCATCATCATCATGCAGACACCAGATCACACTGTCACCTCCAATAATGTCACACATTAACAACTTCATCACTCATCATATGGGCTGTGTCAGGTATTTGTTCAGCTTGATTCATTCATATGCAGAGTATAGTATGGCTGCCGCAGCTCTACAGCAGCACACACAGGCAGTGCAGAACACATCTCAGCTCTGTTAGAGTGTGTCAGTGTGTGTGTGTGTGTGTGTGTGTGTGTGTGCGTGCGTGCGTGCGTGCGTGTGTATGTATGATTACTGAAACTAAATATGTGTGGATACTGACTGCAATGTCACAGAGGCACAACAAATTAAAACGGATTACTGAGCACTGAGAGTTGATATCAAATCTCCAGTCAGACTCATCATCATGTTGAGTCATTTAGGGATTTTAATCCATAGTGATGTTCTATCTAGATCTTTGGGATTTTAGCCTTTGCAGACCATTTACATGCATACAAACCTACAGTATATAACGCATTAAAGGTGGGGTAGGTCAGTTTGAGAAACCGGCTCGAGATACACTTTGTGTTATATTCCATGGAATGCTCTGAACATCCCGATAGCAATGAATATCTGAAGTGCTTTGACAAAAAATCCATAAAAAAATCTAATCTGTGGAAGCTGTAGCGCTGTAAAAAGCACGATAATATTGGGTGGCCTACCTGCCTGTCAGCCTTCCATCTGTGCACAAACTTATCTCGTGCCCTCATTGGTCATGTGCGTGTTCGTGTGTGTTGGGGAGGGGCTCTGGAAGGAAGTGGCAGATTTCTTCCGGCTGTGTATTTTCAAATTCTAGCGATCTCGAGCTGGTTTCTCCAAAATGACCTACCCCACCTTTAAGGAAAGGGAAACCCCAAAAAGCATAATGGGGCCTTTTTAAATTAAACGTAAATGTTCTAGAAGAAGATAGTACTATTGCTTCTTGGTATGAGAGTACATTTGGTGCATCAGTTACAACAGTGGGCCTTACAGGGTTAAGGCAATTTGTTGGGAAACAGGAAAAACGTTTCGTTATCTTTAGCCTCTCCTGACCACATGCTTTGGTACTTTTCCATGCAACACTACAAACAGACATTTCTACAGTCATTAACATCATTATTACACATCCACCGTACATCAAATCCAGTCCACACAGCACTAAATTACACTGAGCTTCACCGGCCCACAGACGCTTGCAACAATTAGAAGGTGTAATCTCTGCACATCTATCTGCCAGGAGGGCACAACCGCTGAGCAGGGAGAGATGAGGAGAAAATAACCATTATTATTAGCAGACAGGGCTGTCTGCACTGCAGGCCTGATCACCTTCACACACACATATACACACACACAGTCACACAGAGAGTTTCAGGGCTTTGTGCAATCAGATGACACACACACACACCTCCTATTTTGCCTTGTAATTTTGCCATTATACAGACGCCACTGCTTTTATTGTGCAGTCTGCCGGCATACTGTAATTGGGAAGTTGTAAAAGCGAAGTATTTCTCATCCATCTACGTCCTAATGCTGTCATCCTCCTGCTGCCTGGCTGCTGATTACAGTCTGTGTACTGTCTCGCTGTGCAACACTGACTTAATGTTATTTTGCTTGAGCAGAGCCATCGCAGCGACCCAGATGTCCACATACTATAATCTAATCTAAAATGATTCTGCCTCTGGATTGGCTAATCCAACACCACTCTTCCTAATCTGACGTCTAATAGGCACATCTGGACAAGACGACATAAAAAACACAGCCCGGAGACAATCTGATTGACTTGTTTGGGAACGATAATCTTGTCTGTACAGTAACTTTCTTCCTGTAAACATGTTTACCAATAAATAACAGACGAACATTATCTTGTCTCTGGGACAAAGCTTACAAGGACCCATTGCAGAGAGCCTTTTGATGAAATGACTTCACAAAAACTCAATATGTCATTTTGTTGTACATCATTTACCATGCCGATTGAACATGTTGCTTTGAGAACATATTCTGCTCATTTTCATTGTATTCTGGCGCCTCCACTGTGACATGTTTCTATGCTTTTGCAGCACCTCTTTTCACCCTCTGTCCGAAACCAGAGCCCTGTTTTCTCTGATTGGTTAGCTGGCCGGCTCAGTTGTTTGATTGGTCAACCGCTTAGAGATGACCCGCCCCTTAGCCATAACGTTCAATGTGTTGCAGCGCTAGCCAATAGCAGCGAGAGTATTACATAATGATGTCACTATGTTACAGAACTTGGGGATTTTAGCCTTTTGAGCCCATTTACTTGCCCAAAAACCTATATTACACACTATTGAAAGAGTACACCCCAAAAAGCACAATAGGGCCTCTTTAACGATGGGATTTCAGAAGTAAATACTTAAATTGTAAATAATGAAATGGTTAATAAATAGTTAAAACGCACTTTAATGTGCTCCTCATCCTCGCATGTGTCTCACTGCATTTACACCTCTGCCTAAAAAGAAATGAATAAATACAGGGTCTATTTCTGCTGGTGTCAACACCTCCCTCTGAGTGTATAATGGATCAAATCATCAATAATCAATTGAATGTGTCACCTAGCAGAAGCCGCACCCTCATTTCGACCATAGTTTTTTTTTTTCGTCCACTCTTGAGGTGTGATACGACCCCTGAGTGGATACTTCGTCTTTTTGAGCTGCAGGAGACCTTTTCCAAGAGCATAGCAACAGACCTGTCTTCCCTGTAAAAATAGGATTGGCTTCCGAGAAGCTCGCCAAGATGCCACAGATACAACACACACTTCACTTCATTGATTATGCGCCCAAGCCCCTTAGAGCCCGGCTTTACAAGGGATGTCTTCCCCTCTTCGCCTTGCTCACTCTCCTCATAACTCCCATTTTCACCATCTTGCTTAGATTTGGAGCCATTTACCTCACAACTGCATCAATATTTCAGTCCTCCTGGATGCGGAGACTTGTGCATTTCTATTGTTTCCCTTGGATAATGAAAAGTTAATGTTATATGGGAGCAAGAGAGACATGCTGTAAGTACAGGCCGGAGACAATCATGGCAGCTATATTGGAGAAATCAGAAAAACTAAAGTCGTCCGAACGGGGGATCCTCTCAGAACAAAGAAATCAAAAATCGAGAGCTGCTTTGATTTTGGCCCGCTCTACTCAAGTGGACACTAATACCTCATTCACACCAACGCAACTCCGGTTCGAGCTCCGTGTTAGAGCTTTTCAGGATCAGAACCGGTTCTTCGGTTTAGCTCCGGCTCTTTTCACACCGCCCAGAGTCTGACTGGTGCTGCGTCATTGCGTCATCGTTTGCGTCATGACGTAACCGTTTGCGTCAGTGGCGTCGCCTGGCCTGGGCATTCGGGGCTTTGTGCTTGTGTCATTCAAGCTCGGCTCTGTGTGTGTGTGGCAATAGCTCATTTAGTGTTATCGAGAGAGAGAGAGAGAGAGAGAGAGAGAGAGAGAGAGAGAGAGAGAGAGAGAGAGGGAGAGAGGGGGAGAGAGGGGGAGAGAGGGGGAGAGAGGGGGAGAGAGGGGCCGGTGCCAGCAGGGACCGTGTTGTTAGCATCTGGTTAGCTAGCTGCACTAACGGACATAAGGAGCTGTTTGTTCCACAACAAGCTGGAGGAGAGTCCTCTCCTCTCAGACTGAGAGGCTCAGGTGAGCTAAAGGACTCTCTGAGTGTTTAGATAGTTCACTTTAGTCTTGCATTCACACCTAATAGTCCGCTCTCTGGTGCACACTAGACGACAGTTTGTTACATTGTTTCATTTTTCTGAAGGTTCGGTTTGCGTTCACACAGGCAAAACTCAAACGGACTATAAACTTTAAACACAAGTCATGTGCACGGAAATGCTGTTCAACCATTGGTCAGACATTAAGGGGGTAAAACCGCAAATCCCGGCAATTTCTACCGGAGCCTCCGCCATGGAGCATCGGCACTTTCGGCAGGTTATTCTCATGCTGCTGTTAATCTGGAGATCAACAGACACTAGCGGCCCGCGCATATGATTATATAATCAGACAACATCCGTTAAAAAACATTATAACACATATAATGAGAGACGTTCTGCAGTAAGGAGGGGCGTTTCACGGACGACAGGTGTTCTTACTTTTATGTAGCTGACGGAGAATTTTTACTTTACACAACGTAAATACTACGCTTCCTATGTTTTGGTGCGGACTGCGTTCACACCAGCAATGAACCGCTCCAGAGTTCGCAAGCAAGCGTTCCGAGACCACCTATTTTAGCGGACCAGAGTCCAGTTGTTTAGTTCACTTCAGAGGTCTCGGACTGCGTTCACACCGACCCAAATGAACCGCACCAAGCGGCTAAACGCACCAGGGTTAGAATCAACCGGACTATAAAAGGCTGGTGTGAATGCGCCGTTATCTCAGTGGGTCTCAAACGGTTTGGTCACAAATTATTCAAAAGATTATTTCCGCGGCACACCTTCATATGATCATTATAGTCTATATGGAAGTAAAACAAGAATAGAGTTTAAAGGGGAGTGATTTGTAAAATATCCATAAAGAAAAAGAAAATCTGTTTACAGTTCTGTTTCATATGGGTGTTGAGAGATGTATCCATAGATCTCTTAATGTTGCTCTCAAAGTGCACCAGATTGATGCTTTTAACTTCAATATTTATATTA
Organism: Pseudochaenichthys georgianus; assembly: GCF_902827115.2. Lineage (NCBI taxonomy): Eukaryota > Metazoa > Chordata > Actinopteri > Perciformes > Channichthyidae > Pseudochaenichthys > Pseudochaenichthys georgianus. The sequence continues at coordinate 36,821,241 of NC_047515.1, forward strand.
ATCTTCCCGGGGGAGCATCCCCCCGGACCCCCCTAGAGGAGGTGAGGTCCGCCCCCCACTCATAAAAAAATAGCACTTTACCCCTGCCTATATGCCGTGAGCTGATTATCGAGCCATCATTGTAACAGTCGCGGGTGTACTGTGTGTGTGTGTGTGTGTGTGTGTGTGTGTGTGTGTGTGTGTGTGTGTGTGTGTGTGTGTGTGTGTGTGTGTGTGTGTGTGTGTGTGTGTGTGTGTGTGTGTGTGTGTGTGTGCGCGTGTGCGTGTGCGCGGAGTGTTGCAGTAGAAAATGCCACTGTAGCGCCGCGGCCGCCACCACTGTGGGCTAAGCCCCGAATGTTTTGAGGTCCAGGCGACGCTCCTGGTTTGCGTGCCTGCTTCATAAAGCCAAACCGCGCGGAAACCCCTCACAGCTCACACCGACAACAACAACAATGGCCGATTGTGTTGAAGCGCTACTCGTTTTGGTTTCGCTCTGTCGAAACGAAATGGAAGAAATGGGACGACTTTACTACCAACTTTACAGTCGTTACATGCTACATTCAAAACTGCTTTACAATCGTAATCATCAACTTCAACGACGATTCCGATTCCCCCTGCCCCCGCCTCGACGTAAGCGTGACGTATGCGGTGCTTTTGCTCTGGCCGGACAATTTGGTGCTTGAAACGAACCGGATTCCGGAGCTAAGAGGCTGCTCCGCTGCGGTGTGAACAGGAAAACCCGGTGCTTTTCAAGCTCCAGCTCCGAACCGACCCTGAAACACCGTCGGTGTGAATGAGGTATTAGTTAGATGTTGTTTTCATCAGTGGTGGAATATGTATTCAAATCTTATATTTATTTAAAAGTAATTATACTGCGGTTTCTAAATACTCTGCTACAAGTGAAAGTCCTGCATTCAAAATGATACTTAAGTAAAAGTACTCCAAAGAGGAAATCTTTCAGAAAAATGTACAGCATATATTATATCACTGGATTATAAATAGTGATGCTTTTTGCATTATTGATACTGCGGCTGGTAAAGAACGAGATAACTTTATTGTTTTGTTTTTTAATGATGCATTTCCAACCGTTAAAGTACATAATAATGGATTAGTTAGACCTTTTTGAACATTAAAGCATGGAAATATGTCACAGTAGAGGCACAGAACACTAATAGGAACATGAACATGAGCAGAATAGGGTGCCTTTAACATACTGTGGATGTTTATAGATTCTTTGGAGATGTGGACATGAGAGTGCTGTGTAATAATACGGGGTCCACACACTGCAGCATGCTGGTATTTCATGCTAGCTTTCAGCAGCTGTCTATTAGCATCCGATAACACATTGAGAGGAATAAAAACGCAGGCGCCGGGGCAGAGGAGGCTGAGCAAACAAACACACTGAGAGGTGGGGAGAGAAAGGGCAGATGTATTGAAAGCTGTTGAGTGATGTGTTTTTTCTTTATTGCTTTGCATACTGTGGCCTGAGAGAGAGAGGGAAAAAGGGACGTGCAGCAGAGCGAGAGAGAGGTGAAGTGTGTTTTCAGTACGATCCTTTCATACGGGTGTTAACCTAAACAAGGCCAGGCTCTGTTGTACATATGGAAATGTGACGCACAGAGCACGGCCATGAGAACACCTATAGTGTATTTTATGGATGTAACAATACCAAAAACTCACGGTACGATAATAACGTGATAAAAAGTCCACGGTACGATATTTATCGCGATATTGAAAAATAAAGAAAAAAAATGCTAATTTTCTTTTTTTTTACTTGAATTGTTTTTCTTTATTAAATAATAAATCTGATTTGTACAGCATTTTAGTGGGATAGTAGTATTTTAGAGTGTCAACAATATAATAATCAGACCCTGCAATAGAATAAATCAAGTTACACTTTAGTTTTTCAAGTAACTCAACTCCAACTCACTCACTCAGCATCATCAAAGTTATCTTTTAGGAATATGAGCATGTCCACATTTCGAGGTAGAAGCTGGGATGTTTGGGCGTTTACAAAATCCCCTGCTGTGGAAACAACTCTTGCTTGGTACTGATGTTGCTGGGACAGAGAGATATGCTTTGGCCATGGGTGACAGCAGTGGGTCAAACTGTGCATTGTCTCTCCACCACTTCAAAAACAATTCAGTTGTTGCCAAGAAGGTGAGGCTTATTGACAGGGCGAGATATAAATATACTGTTGGTACTTGTCAATGTCTCTAGGTGTGTACATGTAGCCCTGTAAATACGATGTCCTTTTGTGTTATCTGTTGTTTTATGTTCACGTTGTAACCTACTTGCTGCCATGTTGGACAGGTCTCCCTTGAAAAAGAGATTGATGATCTCAATGGGACCATCTGGTTAAATAAAGGTTTGAAAAAATATATGTATATATATTTAAAAATGCTGTCAGTCTCACGACGGTATTGAGACATTTATTTACCGCGATATTCGATATATCGTTACATCCCAGTGTATTCACCTTTAAATTAAATTCACCTACAGCAGCACCTCAGACACAGAATGTGATTGTAAAGAGAAGCGGGCAACAGTATACAGGTCATTTTACACAGGAAAACGTCCAAATTATGGATAGATATCTTGTCAAAATATTGTATAATCGCTCTAGATAGAATAAAAACGGGAACATCCTCACCAACTTGAAAAACGCTGCAAGAAGCTCAAAACACAACGGAAACCAGGGGACAGTAAAGAGTGACGCACACAGCTGGGACCGGAGCGCTTGTTGACGTTACATTGGACAACTGTAACTGTTGTTGTCACTTATTTTAACAATGTGATCACATTATTCCCTCAGAGATTATTGCTGATCAACTGTCAACTATCTAGATGACCTATAGCTAACATAATCATTTCAAATAATGACGAAACACTTTCAATCAGAAAACAGATTTACAGTGTGTAAGATTCACAGTTTGATGAAAAGAGGAATTCAGGAATCAAACGAACAAAGAAATTACAATTATAACTGACCTACAAACCTCCAAATTGTGTTTGTTTACAATATCAGACAAACTAAATGCTCCAGTTATTTTTGGACAAATGGACAAACAGTTTATATATGAATAACAGTTTCTCAGCATCACATCTATTTGGCGCTGATTTTAAAGAACTCAGATTATGGGTTATCCTGGATTATGCAAAATGCTCAGTGCACAAACACTTATCAGTTTCATTTCTTTGTCCTCCCAATGATATTCATTCCAAATCCCACAACGCGGTATCTTTGCTCACAGCTGGCAAGTGTAACTAAAGGATTATGCAAGCAGCTTCCACAAGCAAATAGATTTCTCCCTACTTCAGAGGAAACCGCTAGTTATGCAGCTCCTATCTGTCCGCCAGGCATGCACAAAAACATGTCTGCCATTTCCATTTTTTTTTTGCATTTTGCATTTCAGAGGAAGATGGAGAGGAAAGAGGAGAGCGAGAAACAGGAGAACAAACAAAACACAGATGTACTTATGCATAAGCCATTCTGTATCATCAGGTGATTGTAAAGGAAACCACAAATGACCTCTGCATTAAGGGGAAGCACGTTTCACTGGAATATGGCTGCTAAAAAAAGCATGGCTGAACTTCATTTGAACTGCATGAAGGCTTGTTGAGACCCGACACCAGCTAAATAACCAATTGGCCGCAGTGTAAGAAGTATCAGTGTCAGATATTTTACTTTGAAGTAAAAGTAATAATACCAAAGTACAGAAATATTCTGTTACAAGTACAATTTTGGAATTAAATAGGTTACTTAAAGAGGACATATATTAAGCTTATGTTCAGGTTCATATCAGAATTGTGTTCCTCTACGGTGACAAATATTCAATATCAGAATTGTGTTCCTCTACGGTGACAAATATTCTGTTACAAGTACAATTTTGGAATTAAATAGGTTACTTAAAGAGGACATATATTAAGCTTATGTTCAGGTTCATATCAGAATTGTGTTCCTCTACGGTGACATGTCTCCATGCTTTATTGTTCAAAAAGCTCTCATACTGCCTGTGGTGCAGCACCTATTTTCACCCTCTGTCTGAAACCAGAGCCCAGTGTGCTCTGATTGGTTAGCTGGCCGACTGTGATTGTCACAGGTCTTTTGTAACCCTTTTTTCACATTTTTCCCAATTTTCTGACGTTGTTTAAACCAAATAATTTATTAATCGTACAACAACTCCAAATTGGAGTGAAGTAAATGTATAAAGTAGCATCAAATATATGGAAATACTGAAGTACAACACAAGTACCTCAAATGTACAGTACCCACGTACTATAAGTAAATGTACGCAATACCGTTCACCAAACAAGTGAAACACGAGAGGCGACTTCCCGTAAGCAAATGTTTCCAAAGGTCTCTTTCGCATATATGGCCGACAACAAGCCAAGCCTATCACGGCTCTTTCTGATTCTCAGCGTGGCCTCCCCGCGGTCCCTGAGGGAGATGTGTATTAATTAGCATTGATCTGGTAGCAAGAAAACACAGAGCAGATTGGGACAGGTCCAAGGCTATCCCAGATACTGGAGCTTACTTGAAATACAGCACAGAATACATTTAACATTTCAGGCCGCAACAAGATCCAGAGAAATGTGGGTATAGTAAAATAATTTAGGGTAAAAAAAATTCACTCAGGTTTTGCTTTTCAAAAGATTTTCCGTTTCCGTTTGAACGACAAGATTTAAGTATCAAACTTTTCCTGTCTTCCTCAGTCCTTTGTTTCTAATACTGCACATTACTCAGGGTCATAGTGCTGATCGAGGCTCTCTCACCTGGATCCTTTTGACCATTTTTCTCCCGTAATGAAAAGCCATCATGTAAATGTTTCCAGCTCAGCAGTCCTAATGGCAGACCCAAGATGCAGTCCATCTCTTCTTGCTGAGCAGGCAAGGCCTCTCTCAGCCATTAGGCTCCAAACAGCTGTGAACGCCTTGCACAGCAGTGTCTCATTGGAGTCGGCGAGAGGGCTGGTGATATCTAATTCAGATAAAAAAAGATCCATCCCCAATTTAGGGTTATTCTAGCCTCTCTCCTGCTGTTTGTGTCTAAGGCCTCGTTTAAACTCCCTTCTTACATAAAGATCATTAGATCCCTGCAGAAGTTGTGACACTTTTCGCAGTTTTATTCGAACTAAAACAGATTTCTGCTGTATCGTTATCCTTCGTCTGATATGCTCTTCTGAAACATTAGCTCGTTAAGGCTTTCCTTGCACGTGATTCAGCAGATCTTGTGCTGTAGTAATCAGCCAGGGACAGCAGCAGCATTTTCATTAATAGGTAGACAGATTTTAAAGCATACTGTATGGCCATAACTGGAATGCACTAAATAGCACTGAGACACAGTAATGGCGCTTTTCCACTGCAGGGCCTCGCCCGGCTTAGTACGGTATGGCTAGGCCTCGTTAGGCCTTGTTAGGCCAGGCTCACTTTATGCTGCGTTTCCATTACAGTTTAGGAACTGGGGCAGTAACTATAGTAACGCAGTGTAGGCGGAGCCGTGACGTCATCTTCAATGCGAAACACAAAACCATCATCAACCGTTAGCTGTTAGCCCTCAGAGCTCACAGCTCCTCATATCTGTTCAGAAACTAGACAAAAGTTAAACAAGTACGAACCACAGACTATCTGTGTCATGGCGTATACAGTCGCTGGTTTATTTATGTCTGGAGGCCGTTGTTGTGAGCAGTGGCGTTTTTATATGTACAAAAGTGGTGGGGCACAAAAAACTTAGATGTCTATAAGCTTCTGCAGTGAGGTTCATGGCTGGTGAGGCTCTGACTCTTCAGGTTTACAAATATTATATTTTGACCTAAATCAAAATATAATATTATTTTCAAAAGCTTTTTTAGTCTAATGCTTCAATTAATTTTAAACAGACAGTTCAACAAAAAGATACCCAAAACATGTAATTTTATCATTTAAATATTGAATTGTTCTCTCTTAGTAAGATCCCATTTTCAATAAAATTGCAGTCTTACCTTGACTTGAAGATGAAGTCCATTTGCCTATCCTTCTGGACAAAAATCTCTATTACTTTTTTGTAAAAGTCCTCCTTATCTTCTTGTAGTTTCAAAAGTCTATCATAAATCTAATCTAATCAATAGATTTATGATTCGAAAATTATAAAAGTAGGGTAGATATGTGGATATTATCCGGCTGAACAAAACGTACATTTATCTAACAGGTTTGTTTCCCACAGATCTTATTTGGAGCTATTTTCTAAAATCCTATGGAGAAATCTCATTGCTTTTTTGTCGAGGGAAGCCATGCGCTGTTTACTTCCTGGTTTTAGGACGCGTCACTGCAGCTCTCTCGTCTCCTCTTCACACACCACACTTTTCGCGGCACACGTACTTACAGCCAATCAGCTCTGAATTATGTGAGATGACGTATGGTGGGGATGGCAGCACTTTGCCCCTATGGTCATTATTTTTTTGCCACACACATTAAATAGGAAAATACTGCATGCGCAGTGTAGTTTTTACAGTCACCATTGACTTAGACAGTAAGAGGGAGGGGCAGGATCGGGTTTTATCCCACATGGCTCTAAACAGCTCAATAGGCACACTGTAGACACTAATTAGAAGAACACAGACTAAAACAGCAATGTACAGACAAATCAGATGATTAAACATGATCTTAAAATATATTTAATATATTTTTTAATTTAATATTTGCATTTTTTTGTAATCATTATTTTTAATACTTTCTGCTGACACTAGGTGGGGCTGCCCCTAATGACCAGTCGCCACTGGTTGTGAGTGTGGACGGTCGATGGAACCCTTTGCTATGTTGACTTCCGGGTCGGCCTACAGAAATGCGTCATCGCTGCACCAATCTATGGTATCACTGACAGACAAGGAAGCTGTAGTACCAACGTTTGGCCACTTTGAAAATGGCTCAATAATATCTGCAGAAAAGTCAGAGAAGAATCTCATTTCCATTGTTGAGAGCGAGTGTGCAGAGAACAGAGAGAGTATAGAAAGAGAGAGAAAGGGAGAGCTGGGCTGGGGGAAACCGACAACAATTACACTTGCCCTAGGAGGCCAAGGGAACCTGACCACGTTGCTATGGAAACTCAAGTACAGCAGAAAGTAACAGGGAAATCAATTCAGATTGAGCTTATCTCCGCCTCGCCCGCTCGCTTCTCATTTCACAAGGGCTACAGAGCACGTTTCCACTCTGATTCACATTTTAACTATTGCCTAGCTGATGTAGCTGATCACTAATCACGAATCATCTTTTCATTCCCTCGTAAATGTGGATTATAGGGACCAGAAAAACACATCCTCAAAGACGCACGCATCTGAAAAATCGCATTAAAGGAAGATGTGGATGTGCTATGACTCGACACAAATCACCCTCTGTCTCAGGCTCGTTCGTGCTCTTTCTTTCTTTCCTCTGCTCCCTCGGAGGGGCGACGGCAGCTGTGTGCAGGTGATAAGCGTGTGCAGCAATGGGCGCTCGTCTCTGATTGGCTGGCTCGACTCCTACGCTGATGTGAAGATTGCAGGCTGCGTCTGTCAAAAGGCCACTCACTGCTTGTGGTCGTCACTGACAGTTTGACTGGCCACACTCAGATACTTACTCCACCTTCAACGTTCCTGCACGACACATACGCTCACATTTAAGAAGCATTAATTATAAGGAAGGTTGCAGGAGCTGTTTTTAGATTATAAACTCAGTCACTATGTAATCATAAATGTATCAGGCAGGCTTTGGGAGTAACTGATTACATGTTACAGTATTAAGTGTATTTCTTCTTTGTAAGCTGTACTGTTCTGTAGTACAGTACAGTAATACTTTAAATGTGAATCTACTGCCTAAATCTGCTTTATGGTTTTCTCTTTCTTTGGTTCATTTGTTCTGTTTTTAATTCAGTAGGTGAACCTATATGTTCGTAAAATAGTGTGTGTGAGTTTAACTGCGTGTATTAAACTAAAACGTGAGCTCAGATTGTATTTCTGCTTCTTTAAACTGTAGTATGTGCTCATGTGTTTCATGTTGGAGTTCAGGCTGCTGAATGAAAGACCGGTTTTCCTTTGAATAAAATATGTTTTGATCCTTAATATCTTGGTTTCTTCTTCCCTAAGGTCACATTGTTCTGTTCTTTTACATAATACACTTAATTAGAAAAAAGCGTATTGATATTTCTTGTCTCTTGGATTTATCTGCATTGCATTTGATATTGAAGCAATCCACAAGAAAGTAATCGAGTTACTTTACTTTTATAATTGTATTATCAGATTACATTTATGCATGTAGTTACTGTAACAGACTAAAATGTTAAAGTACTCTCCCAAGCCTGTGTATCATGCATATATCCTCGTTTGCTTTGCACAAGCTCACTTGAACATCTTCTCAGAGACATTGAAGTTTTGACAGGAAGTGACTGCCCGCAGCCTCCGGGGAGTTTGGGTGTTGTTTGGATCTCAGTCGGTGGCTGCAAAATGGCAAGGTGAGGTCAAAGACGGGCTGCAAGTATACTCAGTGTGTGTGTCTGTCTCTGTGTTCTCAAGGCTCATGCCAAAGAGGAGAGAAAACGAGCCTTGAAGAGAAATAACGATGCTTGATGACTCATATGTCAAGCAGAAAGATAGAGGGTCACCTTGCAGTGACGTCGGCTGGTCATTTGCTACCGAAAGAATCATTCTGGAGAACCATTTGTCAAAATCACACGAGAAGTGAACTGAAACTGATATGTTGCAGTAATTCAATATATCCCTATTATTTTATATGTTTAAGAGGTTGTCTCTAAGCGGTTGAACAATGACAACAGAGCCGGCCAGCTAACCAATCAGAGCAGACTGGGCTCTGGTTTCAGACAGAGGGTGAATGGGGTGCTGCAGCACAGGCAGTATGAGAAACATAAAAAGCCTTTTGAACAGGTTGTAAACATGTCACAGTAGAGGCACAACATGCTAATAAGAACCTGAAAATGCACATGTTTCTTTAAGTGTAGGTATTTCTGATAAATAACTTTCAAAAGGTTAATAATAATATGTTGTACAGCAGTGTGAGAGAGTGGACAGGGTCTCCACTGTAGGAACAGATGCAGTATGATAGCAGCAGAGATAATGTGTATTCAGAGGGCAATCACACTTTGTCCGACCCTCTGATTTCTCTTTACAGTTTGTCATGTATGTCTTTATTACAACACAATAGGGCTGCTCAATTCATTGTCTTTTAATCGCAATTACGATGTTGGCTTGCAACGATTATGAAAACAACATAATCGAAATAAAACGATTACTTATTCACTTTTTATTTTGGTTTTTCAGTTGAATTATACTTAGAGTTCACGGTAATCAACTGTTAAAAACATGTTGACATTTTTTTTTTTCAATTAATGGATGTTTTCAAAGTAAATGGATAATCGTTTTTAATAATCGTGATATCAATTATTGACCCAAATAATCGAGATTATGATTTTTGCCATAATCGAGCAGCCCTACAACACAACACGTGTTTTTGTTTCATCTCCCCCAAAATGAAAAGTAAATAACTTAATTTCTATCGGTCGACTCGTCAGCACTATACACCATACAGTGTTTCCTGATCAAAGAACTCAATTAGATGTCATCTGCTGATTGGTGTCCAGCAGGTGCCCTAAAGCCATGATCATGTCTAATCAGTGTTACAGATCCCCAGCAGGCGAGCACGGGCACAGTGTGAAAGTTTTAAGAGGCTTCATGTGATTTACTGTATTTTTCCAGATTAACCACCCTGGGAGCAGCATACGACCGTGTACTGTATTAATCCTTGATTGGATGGAAGACAGGATAGAGAGAAATGGAGTGAACAATCCTTATTAGGTCAGCGGAGTGACTGCCGTTATTAAGTGCCTTTTTTACTCTAATCAGCCGCTTTTAAGATGGGATCAGACACTGTAGTATTATGGGATGTGACTGGGCACACCAGTAAGTCTCCAGTTCCCCCAGCTGGGAGCATATGGGACGGTTCCTCCCTGACCCAGGACACCTGTCACTGACACACACAGCAGCAGAGCCAGTGGGCACCTACACAGCCCACTTCCAGGAGAGTTTATAAACACAATTAATCGCTTGTTCCGGCTGTAATTAGATCACACCATGCTTATTACTAATCTGTGTCTTGGCCTGACGCCAGACCAGTTCTGGCCCGGATCCAGTCCATTCTCAACACTGTGTTGCTCCACTGTAATCCATAAGCTCCGGCAGGGTGGACCCGTTCCACTAACTGAGCAGCTATACACACATATGTTCGAACTTTATAGTAACGGTGTCCTCATATTAACCTCTTTCTGTCTATAAATGCATCGCCCTAATTTAACTGTGCCGATATCATAGCAGTAATATCACAATAAAAGGAATTCCTTATGCAAGAATCATCAGAAAAACTATAAAACAAATACAGGGACGTTACTGTAAATCAGATTCCCGCAGTATAATGAAAGCACACTCTACCAAGACAGTGCTTATTTTAAGCTTCTGTCTTCAATCCAAGTCGCAAATAAAGGGGCATCCCCATCACTGGAAGCCAAATTGCCTATTAAAGATGAGAGCATGTTCAGTCTCCCAGTGCGCCCAGCCATCACCACCCTAATCATTCCCTGCCTAAGCAGCCTAATGGCTGCCATATTGCTACTGTTTATTGGTAAACACTGATGGAAGAGTGCCCGCCTCAACAGTTGTTGATTTTGTCTCTCCGTATGGAGTATCAGCTGGGATCACAGCCACCGTGCCAGAGCGGTGTCTGCTGCTCAGTCTCCCGTCACTAAACAGATTGCTTTATTGTTTTATGAGCTCAGTGATTAGGATGTCAGTATAATGTAATGCATAAACCTTAGATTAAGCAAATCTTTGAGCAGGGAACGGCCCATCTTCCCATACATCACTACCTGTGTACTAATGTGGGAGCGGGGGAGAATTTAAATGTGTGTGTTTTGGCACAAATGTAAAGTGTGTGCGTCAGCCGCAGAGCCAGAAGGACACTGCAAAGACGGCCTCAGGTTTAAGATGCTTTTGAGAGGCCCGGTCCAAGATCGATTTCCTTCCATCTCTGTCTCAGTAACCCTTCTATCGATCCTTATCAAATATGTATCACGTCCTCAAGCCTAGACCGCAGCTAAGAAGGAGACTTCAAACAGCAACAGCTCAAAGAGAAAGTCAAAGGAGGGCTGGGTTTCTTCTTCTTTTCTAAATGGCAAATCTCAAAGCAGAGGAAAGATGTGAACATAATCATTTAAAAAAAGCGCCGCACAACGTCCTGAAACCACAGAATATTACAAAAGCTGCAAAATAAAAATGTAATCTCGTTAATTCAAAAGCTGTGACATCAAAGCTTTCACAATAACACTGAGCGAATGCTATCCTTAAGCGAGCTGTAGAAAAGACAGAGGGTTTAGTCTCCTACAAAGAGCACCACACTGTGCACACAATGCACGAAACACCCCCCAACTATCTCAGCTCTAACCTCACTTCTTACTAAAAGGGTCTCGTCCTCTTCCAATTCCCCAAACCCCCTCCACACAGCACTCATATGTTGCAAATGCACAAAATGCATCCTTCAGCTTATGTTCCCATAATGCTCTGTGGCAGCAGCGTGATTAATGCACACAACTATTGATTTTTTTTTCTTTGCTCTTTTCTTGCCCCCCCCCACCTTCAAACACTTCACACTTTGCACTCACACTGTGATTCTGGTGGAAAAGAAACTCGCAATAACAGCACCTACACACACCTACACACACTGCACAAACAATAAGCACCCCCATCTCCCTGCAGTGTGTGAGTGGACTGGGGAAAAGGGGTGCGGTGAAAGACAAGGGTCAGCATTTCACTAACTGCTGATCTGTGTAGGAGGGGGGGGGGGGGGGGGGGGGAGCAAAATGATAGGCTGTGTTGTTTTCATAGGGTTTCACCGCAGGATGGGTGGGATTAGTGTGCAAAAAATAAATCCACAAACACCAACTCAGACACATGCATGCATGTAGCGTATATTTGCACGCATGATCATGCACACGTACTGAATTGCATGCCGGGATCAAGCCCGAAGACGACCCGAGGAGAGACAGAAATCTGGAGGGAGACAGAGAATGAGAGGCGGAGATTGAGCAGAGGAAAGGGGAAGAAGGCAGAGGGAAAGGATCATGTGGCTAAATGTGACGCAGTCCCCTTGTTTACCAAAGAAAAAGCCTTCTCTCCACCTTTCAAATCTCCTCCTTCTCAGTCTTTTGTTTCCTCACTTCCTCTCATCTAATCTCTCCTCCTCTACATTTCCTTGCATCCTCTTTCTTGCCGAGCTCATTTCCTTCCTCTGTGCCCTCCCTTTCAAGGTTGGCCTGACTTTGGGCGTGTTGAATTTACAGCCCCGTCTCCGCCTGCCCTCACTGTCAATCTGAGTGAGAAATGGAGGCAGTGGCATGATAAATCCCCGCTGAGCAGTGATCCTGCAAACCCAACACCTACAGTAGCCTCCTTTGAAGACATCCTTAACATTCAAGCGACTGAGCTGGTGGCTGGTTAAGACTGTGATTCTATTAGCAAGCAAACTGTTTAATTAGCCTCTATAAGCACTCACAAGAACCCATGAGAGAGGAGTGAGCAGCAGAATGCAGAGGCTCTTTCATCACTTTCATGATAAACGCACAGTTGGGAGGCGGCCGACGGGAATGGGACTGAAAATGCAACTGGAGATTTGTTTTGTTACTGATGCTGTGAGTATTGGAGGGACTTATTTGGGCACCACTTCACATTAAGACTACCCTTATAAAGGATTCATTAAGGGTTTATAATTAGGTTATTAATTAGGTTGTAAACACTTTATTAATCCTTAAGAACCATTTATAAACCAGTTCTCTCACACATCAACACAGGCTCACTATTTGGCAAGATGACTAAGCCTTATATTGGCTACCTAGCTTACTTTTGGCGCTTTTCCACTGCAGGGCCTCGCTCAGCTTAGTACGCTATAGCTAGGCCTCGTTAGGCCTTGTTAGGCCAGGCTCACTTTATGCTGCGCTTCCATTACAGTTTAGGAACTGGGGCAGTAACTATAGTAACACAGTGTAGGCGGAGCCGTGACGTCATCTTCAATGCGAAACACAAAACCAACATCAGCCGTTAGCCGTTAGCCCTCAGAGCTCACAGCTCCTCATATCTGTTCAGAAACTAGACAAAAGTTAAACAAGTACAAACCACAGACTGCTTGTGTCATGGTGAATACAGTCGCTGGTTTATTTATGTCTGTAGGCCGTTGTTGTGAGTGTGGACGGTTGGAGCATATACAACGTTAGCTTAGCCAAGCTCCATTTAGAAAACACGCATTTTAAAAGCTTTTCGCCTGCCGTCTGTCTGCAGACTTGTCAAAGCATTAATTCATGGTTTTTACTAACCGGTATCAGTATGTTGTTACTTCGGCATCATTTTGAAACGTGTATTAAAATTAAAACACGGTCAGATATGTTCATCTTGTTGTAGTTGCCAGCGATTCTTTCTCGCTCTTTTGGAGAGCCAGAAAACTGTGAAAAAGTACCCGCTAGCCGGAACTACGCCCTAGTGGAAACGCAACCAAAAACGGGCCGGGCACGGCACGCTTAAACCACGCTGTAGTGGAAATGCGCCATTTGTCTTCTTCATCAGCCAGCATCCTTGGTATCTATTGTTCACTGAGTTGATTCCCCCCATCCATCTTGTTGTCTCTTGGCATCTCTTTGACCATTTATGTACGAGTTACTACCATTTCTAATAAGGTTTAGCTGTACAGATAAATGTGGGCTCACTATTTGGCAAGCAACCGGTCACAGGTGCCCTGTTTATCTCATGTCTTATAAAAGATTATTAATGATTTATAAAGTGTTCATAACCTAATTAATTAATTAATTACAAACTATTCGTAAACCCTTATATAAGGGTAGTCTTATTGTAAAGTGGTACCGTTATTTGCATAAAGCAAATTAAAAAAAACTGCATTTTCCACGCAGCAGGAAATTGACTGGGTGCCAAGAAGGTTATGCAATGAGATGAGAAGAGAGGAACGAAGGCCGATAGTCAAGGCCAGTGGAGGAGGATGGAAAGGAGAGGAGGATGGAGAGAAGAAGAGTAAATTAACTACAGAAGGAAATAAAGCAAAAGGTGAGGAGAAGTGTAGAGAAGAGGAGGCTCGCACTCATCTCTCTGCATTGTTTGTAAATGTAAATGCAACAACATTACAGTCTGTACAAAACATATACACCACCTTCATATCGGGTCATTATGCAACAACTTCATGATATGATGTATTCGAAACACTAAAACAACTGTTCATTAATAAAATACACGGAGATGTGTGTTTTCGGCAGAACGCACACTCAAATACCAGAATAATCAAAGCATTGGCGCAAAAACATATAACAAAATGTAAAGCAAGTTGTTATGGCAAAGAGACGATTGACAAATCTCTATTTTCTCAAAGTAGAAATGATTTAGTCGAACCTAAAGAGACCCAATTATCAATATTTTCAGGTTCATATTAGTCTTTAGTGTCTCCACTGTGACATGTCTCCATGCTTTAATGTTCAATAAAGCCTTTATTCTCATACTGCCTGTGCTGCAGCACCTTTTTTCACCCTCTGTCTGAAACCAGAGCTCAGTCTGCTCTGATTGGTTAACTGGCCGGCTCTGTTGTGATTGGTCAACAGCTTAGAGAGGTCCAGAAAGCCTACACATCTTCCGGCGCAGACTGAAAACTCATCTCTTTCGACGCCACTTCGAGCGATAGAATGACTAACAAAGCACTTATATACTAACAAAGGACTGGCTTATCTAAAGCCAGTTGAGTAGCACTTGAAATGTTTTGGCTCTATGAAACATGATTCATGATTCTGTTTTCTTCAAGTTTGTGTCTTCTTGGTCGAATGCACTTATTGTAAGTCGCTTTGGATACAAGCGTCAGCTAAATGCAATGTAATGTAATGTCCAGCCCTTTAGCCTATCGTGTACAATATGTTGGGAGTGCTAGCCAATAGCAGCACAAGTGTTACATCACTATGTTCCAGGAGTAAACAAACAAGGCCATGTATATGCACAAAAGGTTCAAGGTTCTTTATTTGTCAAACGAACATAGCTACAGTGTAGTTATGTAGATGAAAATCTTGTGTCACGGGCTTCTCCAACAGAACAACACAAAACACAGATAAACAGACAAATATAGTGCAAGTAAATAGCAAATAGTAAATACAAGAAGAAAATAGTTTAAAATAGTGCAATAAGAGTCTATATGCAAGTCGTTGATATATGATATATTAGGTAAATAGATAAATAATGTTTAAGTAGCAGCCAGATGAATATTGTGAACCTATATAAAAAAAACTATACAACACACTACAGGAAAAGGGAAAACCAAAACAACTTAAATGACATAATCAAGATTATTATTCAGATTAAGAAAATGTGTTTCTTGTTGAATTATGACTAACACCTATCCCCTTAATTAACCTAAACAAAAGCGTGTTTAGTCAACTAAGTACCATGCCGCTTTCACTTTTGTCACTAATTCTGTGGTATCGTTCCATCATTAATTTCAATGGCATCGGTCCTGCTCTCCAAAATGTGCACATGATTTGAATAGATGCAAATGTTAACACAGCTCTGGGAGTGTGTGTATCCTTTGCTACAGAGATGTTGCTGCTTCTTCATTCGTGGAAGGTGAGAAAAGTCAATAAGAACTCAGTGTGTGGGAGATGTACACACAATTGTACATGCAGGTTCGGATAGAAATCATCTGCAGGGTTGATATATTACAACTAACACTGCACATTAGGGACTCGAACATTTTACATATTGCTGTATGTAGACAGACAGACAAGAGAGCAAGTCTCAGTCACGATATGTTGTTTGCAGCTCATTCAATATCCAAGCACTGGTTGTTGTTGTTGTTGAAGCTCTTCTCTTCTCATATCGTGAATGATGAGACAAAAAGGTAGAAAAAAAACACAGAAAGATACACCATCCCAGGCTGAGCCAAGCCTTTTCAAAACATACTCGAAACACGTAAAGAAGAGCTACAAGCGAGTGACAACACACATGCATTAATATAAAGGTCCACCGTGTAAAATCCACACAGTAGGACACATCTGCTCGCCTCCCTTTCTTTGTCTCTTTCATGTCTCTATTAGCTCTGTCAATTGTTTATCAAAAGCAGCGAGAAGGCGTTCGCGGCCGGGCGTTTGAAAGGTCTGTCGCTGAGAGACACGTTTTAAAATGCATGACGGGTTAATGGTATGTTAGTGGCCACATTAGGACCCAGTGAGCGCACGTCGTGCTCATTCACATTGAAAACAGGCCGCTTCAAATGACTACTAAGCAGTCCTCGATCTGAGAGGTCATTCATATTGTAATTAACTTTTCAATCACAGCTGATTAATTAAGACAAGCCCTGATCTGTAATTAGGCATCTATTTTTTACCCTAATGTGAATCAGTGGCTTTGCAAAGATATCAGGAGCCAGTTTCCTCTCGACATTATTGATCTTAAAAAGCACATTTATACGTGATGATACTAAACAAGCCGACATAATGAGTAGCGATCAACCAGGTTTGGGACGGTAACTTTAAAGGAACAAACAATATGCTCTTTTTAGGTTTTTACTAACACTAATCCTGACAGTAATCCCGAATCTTAAGAAATGGTAATCAGATTAATATTTATGCAACAATGAGGAAATACAGTTAAAATAAATGTCTATCCTGATTAAAGGCGGGGTAGGTAATTCACTTCAGAAACACTTTTTGTTATATTCCATGGAATGCTCTTAACATCCCGATAGCAATGAATATATTAAATGCTTTGCCAATAAATACATTAAAAAAATATCATCGTGGAAGCCGTGGCGCTGTAAAAAGCACGACCAATCATCTGAGCTGGCTAAAGTAACTGGATGGCCTACCTGCCTGTCAGCCTTCCATCTGTGCACAAACTTATCTCGTGCCCTCATTGGTCATGTGCGCGCTCGTGTGTGTTGGAGGAGGGGCTCTGTGAGGAAGGGGCAGATTTTTTCCGGTTGTGTATTTTCAAATTCTAGCGCACTCGAGCTGGTTTCTCCATTCTTAGCTACGCTACCTTTAAGTTACATGTAATCCATTACTCCAAGCCTGTGATCAACGCTATAGAGGTTTTGAGGTCTGTAAACTGGACTTTCATAAACATTTCCTTAAAAACCAAGTGACATTTTCCGTCTAAGTTGTCCAGGAAAACAGTCCCGGTGTTGAGAAATATCTCGATTGCTCTTCCTCACATTCGGATGCACGATGCGAAGGTAGAGAAGTGCGTTTGATGTTACCGTTCTCAACAAAAAACCTGAGATTAATAATTCAGTGCGGCTGTTGGATAGCTTTACTTTGTGTCCACTGAGACCAAGTCTTCTTTCATGAGAAATTGAAAAAAGAAAAAAGGGGGAGTGGAAGAAGCAGTCGGGAAACAACAAGGCTGGGTCAAACTGCACCCAGTTGCCATCGTCATGTCGATATCCTTATGGCCTGTCGCTCGCACACACACACACACACACCTTCTGCTCACCCTCGCTCCTAGCGTAAACATACCCTCTCCATAACAGTGCGAGGTGAAGCTGCTCATGCATCAGAATCGACCATGAAATATTTATCACGGAGCAGCAGTGATTTTGACAGTGTGCTCATGCTTTTGACAGCACTCGCCTGCTGCAATACGTATTGGAGTAAACACGGACAATCCAATATCGTTGTTCTGTTGAATGCTCGCGAAAGAACTTGAAACAAAGCCAGGCGTACAATATCATCTATCAACCAGCCCGTCAGACTTGCTGTAGAAATTAAATAAATAAAAAGTTACTGATAATTGTCAATTTAGGAAGTGATACATGCAAAGAGAGCCTATACTCTTTTTTATTTTAGTAATTAGGTTTAAATAAGTTAGTAAAGACAAAATTAAGAAGTATAGTATATGTGTCTTTATGAAGGAAGATGTCATTTTGAAGTTCATATTTATATTAAGTGCCTCTACTGGGACATGTCTCCATGCTTTAATGTTCAAAAAGCTCGTTATTTTTCTCATACTGCCTGCACCTCTTTTCACCCTCTGAGTGAAAAGAGTCTGCTCTGATTGGTCAGCTGGCCGACCCTGTTGTGATTGGTCAACAACTTAGAGATGTCTTGCCCCCTAGCCTATCACGTACATTGTGTTGGAGCGCTAGCCAATAGAAGCACAAGTGTTGCGTAGTGATGTTACGAGTAAACAAAGGAGTCCAATTCAAGGTGTTTCAGGCAGGGGGGGGGGGGAGTGTGTGGGAAATAAACTCCCTCTGTAGGTAACACAGGGATTTGTTACATGCACTAAAACCTATAGAAGACTACAGGAAAGGGAAAACCCCAAAAAGCATAATAGGGCCTCTTTAACAAATTATTGGCAATGATTGTATGAATCCAAATTCATTCATACGTGCAAAGATGATCGATACTTTTCTAATTCCTTAATTTATTATATTTTTAATAGATTAGTCAAGACAAAATAAGGAAAGTACTGTATTATACACCATGTGTGTCTTTTTAATTCAGGCCAACAGACGTCTACTAAAGACACAGATGTTAAAGGGCCCATGTCATGCTTTTCCGGTTATTGCCCGTCCCCTTGTGTGTTATGAAGGTTTTTATGCATGTAAACGGTCTGCAGAGTCAAAACCCTCAAAGTAAACCATGTAGCGAGTAAAACTCTAACACAGAAAATACCTCCCCAAAATGCCTCGTTGGAGATACGTCACTGTCCATTTGATTCTTCCGGGTACATCATGATGTCATGTGTCCCCGGAACGAAATGGACCAATCCGTGGAGCCGTTACGTTACGTCCGCGGAGCCGTTACGTTAAGCCCCCGCTGATTGGTCCAAATTGACCAATCCACGGACTTCCTCACACACTCGGTGCAGGCAGCTCTGCTGATCTCTCCTCCCTGGCTGCAGGCTGATAACAGACAGTTGGGGTCGAGGCGAAATTCTCTCTGCAGACCCATTCTCACAGCGTTTATCAACCTTTTTCTTACTCAATATCAAGCCACACTTATTGTTTTTACTTCGGCTGTGACTTTGTGTGTGCTCAGGGTGAGTTTGGCTGTGTTTCGCTGTGTATCGCTAAACAAGGAAATCACACCTCCACGGAGCTCAGCGCGATTCACAACGTCCCGACCAATCGGAGCACACTGGGCTCACAGGGAGGGGGGGGCAAGAGCTGCAACGAGCCGTTTAGTGGAGAGAGTGAATACACGTACTTTACAGAGATGCTGTATGAGAAACCAATGTGATTTTGGAACATTGAACAATGTAAATCTATTCTAGTATACCTCAACAATGGAATTATGATCAGTGGAAATGGCCATGACATGTGACCTTTAAAACATTTCATCCCCATAATGGACACTTTTTGTTTTCCAGCCGCAGATGAGATAAACATCATCTCTGAGTCTTGTCTACATGATTAATTTCATTTACAGAACATAATCATATCTGCATGCTGCATATTTGCCCGCTCTCCGTGACATTAGGCGATGTCTTCCACCGGCAGCTCGCAGCGAGTAACTGGAGTAACCTCAAGTAAATAAGTCGCTGGCATGGATCAGAAGACACGTCTTCACGCTTGAGCACACACATTTAAAATGCCACCAAAACACCGTCCCAGATTCTGCCCTCAGTCAAATGACATCAAGTGCTCACTTACAGGTCCCTGAACGCCCCAGTATGAAGCGAAATCAGTCAGCGGGCAGTACATGGAGCAATCAAGAGATAAGCATCCCATTTAACGCGAGTAAAAAATCCAACCCGCAGAACGTGGCGGTGTGTCTCGCGTTATCCTGCTGCGCCGCTGGATTCACACAAGAAGGGTATAACTAGGTCAATGACGCTGTGTAAACTGTTTCACTTTACCCCGTGCTGGACTCAAAATGGAGTTGGCTGAGGTGAAGGAGTGTGTCTAGGAGAGAGAAGCTCAGTGATTCAATGTGACAGTTATCAGCGTCCTCTGGCTGGTGAGAGGACTGTGCTGCAGAGCCCCGTAACGCTTAGACTACGGCAGGTAAGGAGATGACTCACAGAGAAACAGAACATGGTGTCCAAAGAGCGAGGAGCAGGAGTGGGATAAAAAACAACGAGAAAATAAAAAGCAAAACACCTTTCCCTCCGTGAAACATAAGAATACCTTCTGCTTTGTAATTTTACCATTACCACCTTTTTGTCACTGGATTTATTTAAGGCAGTTCAACCTCTCTTAAACTACCCACTTAAACTGTCCATAAAGCATTAGCTGTCTTGGGCATTTCATACATATCTATTTGGAGTTCTGACTAGGGTTGCCAGAAACTGACCATGATCAAAATCGATTATTGGGCAGCCCTGGCGAATAATAATCGATTATTCGACCCCCCCCCCAAAACAAACTGGTGGTGTGACCAATGACAATTATTAATACTATTACTATTATTAGCATATATATATATATTTATATATATTTTGGTTGAAACTAAGCCAGAAAAAAAAAAAAAAAAACATAAATAATAAAAAAAAAAAAAAATCGATTTTTAAAAATAATATTCGATTATGGAGACTGTAGCGAATATTCGAATAATCGAATAATCGCTGGCATCCCTAGTTCTGACAACTAAATACAAATAAAAAAAATCTCACCAATCGCTGCTTTCTGACTCTCTTGTAACAGAGGAATTGTCAGAGGTGGAAAAAGTATTCCGATTCTATGCGTGAGTGAGAGTACTAATACCACACTGTAAAAATACTCAATTTCAAGCAAAACAACTGCATCGAGTAAAAGTATTAAGAACTAATAGGAGAATGTATTCAATTATTTAGATTGGATTCATATTCATTCTGTTAACCCAAATACAGAGGAATAAATAGTAAAAGATTGGCTTCCAGAGTACAAGTATAAAGTAGCAACATGGAAATACTCAAGTTTCCAGATTGTGAAAAGTTCTGTTATCTTCCGAATAAATAATTTAGATATATTTGTCTTACCTGAGTTGAGTGAAACGGTGTCTTTCTCCCATGATACAACATTGACGTAGGCCTCAACAGAAGCAGGGATAATGCACTTGAAGACGGCTACACTGCCTCTCATGGCCTTCTGGTCGGCCACTCGGACTGTGTAGGGTTCCCGTGATACTAGGGAACAAAAACAGAAACACAAATATATTTCTCATTCATAAGAGAACATTACTGTATACATTGTTTACCATTTTTGCTGCAGGTACGTGAAGCCTGTAACTACAAACCTCACAACCAACCACACAACCTGAAGTTTATGCTTTTCTTTGTTTAACATCATACATACAGACACATTTTTAACCAAATGTATCGATTGAGTGACGGAATCTTGTTGAATATGGTGATTGGTAATTGTGTGTTGTGTTATCACCTGCCTATGTGGGTGTGCCTGGTTCATTGGACTGTGCCATTTTCCTAAAACTTGAGGGGTGTTTAAAGAAGCCACTTCACCTAAGCGACACCCATATTTTAGAAGGGAAGAGTCTTTTCTCCCCTGCACTCAACTATGGTTTGGCCAGCATTGTTATAACTTCCTGCAGTGTGGAGAGGAAGGCCATGTCAGGAGGAGGAATCAGCTGAGCATGTAGTACTAAGAAGTAGAAGGTATGTAACACATAGAGAGAATCATTTAAGGAGTTAGGAAAAGTTAGTTTAACAATACTACTTGTTTTTTGTATAAAATGATACGATGTTATACTGGAAGAAGACAAAATAACTACTTTTATTGACACCAGAGGTAAGAATCAAATTATATCAACATTTTTAAAAGGTTTTTCTGTTGAAGCCAAATAGGCAAGAGTCAAACAGGTGAGCAGATGTAAAAAAAAAAGGATGTGTATCACACTGTGCAATAAATACAAGTAAATATACCATCGTCTGGCAGCTGCTCCATTACCATCTACTTGTTTCTATTCACTTTTATAATGCTGTTGCTTTTTATTCAGGGAATATGTGATTATTATGTCGTGTTACTGTACATACTGTACATTTGCCTCTTTACTTAATACTGTAATATGTTGCCTTTTATCAGAATTGTCTCCTGCTGTAACAATGTCAATATCCCCTCTGTGGGACGAATAAAGGTCATTCTGATTCTGACTAAGCAATATTATCTCTGTGGCAGTCAAGAGGTAACTGTAATGTGTCCAAGAAATCTTTAAAATGCTCTGAAAAAATGTCAATCTATATTTTCAATCTGCTGAGAAAAAGTCCATACAAGTAGCGACTGATTGGACTTTGTGGTGGGAATAAGCAAATTAAATAAACACAAATTATTACAATGTCTCTGACCAACTGTAACGGTTTGATATTTTTAACATAGTACTCTCAGCCGACCTCCCTGAAGCAGTGAGATATCCATCCATCAGACTCAGGTCAGTTAATTAAAGCCACGCTTTAAATGCTTTGAGCTTTTGCTCTTTGTCAAAGAAACATGACAGGGTTATTATAAGATTCTGGAAACCTGCACTTAATTAATTTGGACTACACACATTTATCAATCCCATGAACAAGTATTTTAAGTGATTGATTTTTGCACTGTATTCATACAAAAGCCATCATGACTAAAACATATTATATATATATATACTTGTATTTTAGTCGCAACATTAAAAGTATGGCTCACAGAACTGATTGTAACACTGCACTTTGCCAAAAATCAATACATTGTACGTTTTCTAGATTTTGATCAGATCTAGCAAACTTAAGTCTCAACTCGCAAAAGGAAGTACATCTTGAGTGTTGTTTCTATTACATTTACATTGTTTGTATGGAAAAGAAGCATGGCAATACCGTGTTTAGTTATCTGTGTGCTTGCTTTTATATTTAATATGTCTACTATTTTGCCTTTTCTCTGTTTCGCTGTAAATGTCCCCGCTGCAGGACGAATAAAGGATTTCTGATTCTGATTGATGCTAACAAAAGGCCTAACTACTAGTACCGTTATTAATACATGTATTTAATACTTTGACTAGTGCTCCTGCCATTTCCCTCACCATCATTATTAAAGGAACCCCTGCTACTCTGAGCGTTGGACTCACCAGCTTTGATGTGGACATCCTGACTCCTGATCTTGCCGGAGGGGTTCTCGGCAGTGCAGTAGTACGTGTTGTCGTGGATCAGCTTGCTGAAGCTGGATGGCAGGAAGTTGAAGATCTGGAGGGTTCCATTGGGGTGGACGTGGCGGATGCCGGGGACATCGTAGATCTCCTCGCCGGTCGCCAGATACCAGCGTAGCGAGGCAGGGGGCGCGCCACCAGCAGGACAGGGCACAGAGGTCCCTGTGGTGCTGGCAAATACTACCTCTTGCAAAGATGCATTGACAAAGTATAAGCTGGAATGTAGGTCCTCACTGAAAACTGCAAGAGAGGAAACACAGGATGTTCGCTGTTACAACCAGGTATTGTACTTCATCAATTTCCTGTAAACGGATGTTAGCAAAATCTTGAATAAAGTTCTTGAAATTTTCAAAAATTCAAAAGCACAAATAAGTATCACTCTAATATGCCACCTAGTTGAAGTGCTTCCATTTGCGTAACATGATAAGTAGTTAAGGATTCATCATGTGTTCCCATCCCAGGGACCTCGAGAACATGACATTAGCATAACTACTATCAATTATGAAATAAGGTCAGTTGCCTTGATCATGTTCAAGCTTTAATTCAAGCCACCATCACAGTAAAGAGACCAACGTCAAATGCAGTTTGTGCAGGAGCATTCTCCAGAGGACAGGAGGGTAATAAATGTCAATGTTGGACCAATTAGCTCCACAGTAATCTACAGCTGTTTGATTTCAGAGTGAAGTCAGCACGTTTGCATCCGACTCTTTCTATTTTGTATTTCAGGAAAATAATACTTGTACAGTATTTGTTGTGCGTATCTCAGCACGGTGACAAGCCCAGAGGCTGTGCACTAAATGGCTTACAGTGGCACTGGCAGCTGGCTTGGACCCTCCCTGGGGAGAAAACATTTTAGCACTTCATAAATTCCTAACAAGGTTTCAAATTGCAGACGTGTCCATCCTCTTCTCTGCTTCAGCAGCTCTCAGCCAGCAATGAGACACTTCAATTACCTACTCATGTACACACGCACATCATCCACCCAACTCTCATTTGTTTTTACAAAATAGGAATACTCATTTAAAATCATCAGCATACAAAAGATCAATACTGCAGCATTTTTTTCTGCAAGAATGTGTTGACATATTGGCTATCTGGACAATTGCACCAACTCTATAATGCAAATAACTCTGCACTCCCTGTTACAGAAAATGGTAAACCTATTCAGATAATGCAGACTGGCTGTGTGGATTTCTGTCTGACCACACACATTTTACGTTGTGAAAGATTTGAATGATGCCTAAGTAATAACATAAAACAGAATGTGTTTATATTGTTTCATTAATGATAACAGAGTTTTCTGTGTGCCTCACATTTCAAATTAAACTGAGGTCACCAAACTAGTAATACTTTTAGACGGATGAAACCAAAACCATTAAAGAGGAGTCCTTAAATGGGATTTAATCAGCCAAACACCTGCAATAGAACAAAATCATATCACCTGATTCATTCATAACACATGAGATTAATACTTTTAATTTAGATCCATTACACTTTGCTCAAAATACACATGTAGGCCTACCCTAACTTAAGTTATTTGTAATGCCGGACTTATAAACTAGATTGTGGAAATATAAGCAGTCACCTTTGGGCTTACGTTAGCTAAAGGTAGCTGAATATGTCAACTATCAACTATTAAAATGATATTAGTTTTTTAAATCCCATCCCCTCTGATTCACAAGGATTAATACTTGTAATTTAAATGCACACTTTGCTCAAAATACCTACATACTTTAATTTAAGTAAAGTTGTTTGAATGCACGATTGTTAAACTAGCTGACATATGCTATCACCTATTGAGATAATGTTAGCTAAACCTAGCTGAATGTGTCCCTTAGCAACTAGTTCACATTAATATAATATTTATTCTTGTGAAATAATATGAATAAATTCACATTACCTATGATTCGGCATGATTAATACTACGTATCTTTATTTAAGTAAAGTGTTTTTAATGCCAGTTTGTTAAGCTTGCAGACATAATATATGCTAACACCTTTTGAGCTAACGTTAGCTAAACCGAGATTATTTTTTTTCCCTTAGCAACTAGCTCACATTAATAATATTAATTATTATGAAATAATATGAATACGTTCACATCACCTCTGATGCAGCATGATTAAAACGACGTACTTTTTACTAAAGTATAGTCGTTTTTAATGCTTGACTGTTAAGCTAGATGGTGAAAATATAAGCTACAAGCTACATTAACGTTAGCATCAAAGTCAAAAACAGTACAAGTCAAGTGTTTAACAACATATTGCTGTTTTTGGCATTGCAGATGTTGTAACGGGTCCTTTTTACAGAACAATACATAAAATAAGTGAAAATGACCAACAAACCTGTAGTTTTTTTCTCTTGTATTTGCTAACTACCAACTCTCGAAATAAAAGACTGTTTACCTTCAGCTGCTGGTATGTCTGTCACTAATCAAAAAAGAGAAGACCTGTGTCTCAATTATTAAGATGAATACAATACACTGCTTATGTTAAAACCTGTAAATATAACAGCTTTTCACATATGTTTATGCAAATGATGCAAGCTGAGAGTTTAAGAAATATGTATATAGCCTATTACATTATCAGACATTGTTATCTACCAGGTCCACTTGTAATGAAGTTACCCTTTGACTGGGACATAAATCTTCAGATACAAATATGTAACTTCATATTCCAGATAAAGAAGGAACAAGCAGACCATATGGCGCCTGCAGCCTTTCCGTGGTGAAATACTGCAGTACAGCTTGTATCAAGGTGTCAGGCATGTCTATTGTCTACTGACTAAATCCATCCATTTCTTTGTAACTGTGCTTCCTGTCTTTCTCTGTATCCATGCTGATTTCATTTGTAAGTGCTAACAATGCCCATTTCTGACTCACTCCTGCAAAAGCCTATGTGTTACTTCCATTTTTGAATTGTACAATGTGAAGACTAACAATGCACCTCTGGTTCTGCACATTCTGTGCGTATGTTAACAATATGATACTGTGAAAAGCTCAACATGCTGGCAAGTGTACAAATAATATGGAGATTGTTTTCCATTATAATTCTGTATTTCAATATAAAAACATTTTTATTATGTGAATTAATCACACACAAAAAGTATTCTGAATTGATAATAACCTGAATCCCTATGGAAATGAGTAACTGTGCAAGGTAGATCCTGTGAAGTTCACACCGCATTTTACAAATAAAAGACATTGATTCCAATAAAATATTAAGAAGGGTAGTATGCTCCCAGCAAGGTAACTTTTGTATACACTCCTGAACAGTCTCTTACATCAAAAAGTTTTAGCCAATTTGAATCTTTTAAAATGCAGTGGGAAAGTGTGCTGGGTTTCTCAGTGGGTCTGTGGCACAGGCCAAGATGAAAATAATACATCAAAGTCATATTAAACTCTGATTCATTCTCTTTTTTACAGCTGGCACGGGGAGTATCAATCTTCCTGTAGCTCTGTTGAAAATACGGACTGAAGCCATGGGGGGGAGGATCAAAACCCCACCTGTTCATGGACAGCGCTCAAGGTTAGTGAAAAGTGGAAGACACTTTGAAATCACTCGTGTATATTTTAAAACACACCGCTGTTGTATTCAGTAGACATTTTCTTTGTGAATAAGGCATGGGGATTATAATTTAGAGACCCTTTGTAAATGTCTATATTGTCTAGTAATGTAAAAGCAACATGCTGTCTGAAATCCTAATTGATCATACTGCTAAGTGAAGATTGCTTTTCCAAACACATTTGCAAAAAAATGACATGTTCTGCTTTAAAACATGACATTTTCTGCTTTAAAAAAACAGACACAACTGGCACACATCAAAGCTGGAGAGGAGTAGATCAAAGAAGTGTGCCTTTGCCTGGTAAGCTTCTATTCTATTTTTGAGAAATTGGATTAGGATTTATGTCATTGCTGTTTTGATATTCGTCTATCTCACATATGAGAAGTACATGAGAGCAACTCAATTTGGACTGGCTGAGTGATAGCGAGATTGATTTAATTTAAAAAAGGAACTACGAAGGAAGGGTGCATATCACCGCGCTATATTCGTTTTCCTAATTGACTAAGCTCAGGTGCCACAAATGCTCCAATGACGCAGGTACACCCCTCCCCATCCCCCCACCCCAGACCTCACGGAGAGCCCTGTGTGACGCCCGAACAAAAGGCCCGACCACTTACTACATTGCCCGAGAGGAAATCAGTAATTGGCATCATTTTTCATGAGCTCAACCGCATCTATAATTGACTGTGATTTTTTCTTTCATGGGTTATCGTTTCAGAGAAGAACATAAGGAATGTTTCATTTAAATCTTTCTGTCAGATATGCCTGTATTGTTGACTCTATTGAGATGACATGGTTTGAAAATGTGAAGCCTTTCATTAAACATGTGTTTTGTTTTTGCAGATGCTTGCACTCTTTTTTCTTTTTGTGCCAATCTGCATTATAAACTCATTCGAACTGAAGGCTGCATTACACCACTACAGTTCTGTAAATACTTAATGTAACTTCTTGACATTTAAACACTTTTAAATTGAATGATTACCTCAATTTAGGCACTTATTCATGTCGTTTGTAACGAAATAAGTATAACTGTTTTGTGTTTTTCATTATAAGAAAACTAATTTATAAAAAATAAAAAACTCTGTGATTTAGGAAATCAGCCGCAGTAATGTTTCCACAGACTTACAATATGATTAACAACACCGATGGTTTATCACCGTCACAGGATTGTTATGCTTCACACAATAGAGCTGATCAGCTGACAGGGTGTAACTAACCATGACAGTGCGTTTTCACAGCCGCTGGCGCGCTTCATTTAAGTAAACGTGCAATCAATGCCGATGGGAGCAAACGGCAGGTAAAGATGAAATCACTAACTAGCTGTTTTCAGAATAACAAGAAAGAATATTTTCAATCTTATATTCACAGCTTAAAGAGGCCTTGTTCTGCTTTTTGGGGTTTTCCCTTTCCTGTAGTGCGTTGTGTATGTTTTTGTGCATGTAAATGGTCTGCAGAGGCTAACATTCCCAGTGTTCCCTCTCTCCCACACACTCCCCCTTTGCCTGAAACGCCTCCATTGGACTCCCATTGTTTACTTCCAGAACATAATAACATAACTTTTGTAACACATATTGAGCGTGATATTCAATATGAAATGAGGGGCGGGACATGTCTAAGTGGTTGATCAATCATAACAGAGCCGGCCAGCTAACCAATCAGAGCCGACTGGGCTCTAATTTCAGACAGAGGGTGAAAAGAGGTGCTGCAGCACAGGCAGTATGAGAAAAAAATGACCTTTTTGAACATTAAAGCATGGAAACATGTCCCAGTAAAGGCACAACATACTAATCTGAAAATGACAATATGATGTCCTCTTTTACAGTTGTTATTAACAGTCTTGTAGAGTTGGTTTCTATTTCTAATGTACCTACACTACTAAGGGAATGGTGTCTGTGCCATGTGGGAAACTGGTGACATCCTATCCTATGTTTCATGCAGCCACACTGGCTTTATTCATGAACACTCTGAAATGGGAGCAAAGAGAGAACAGCAAAGAGAGAATCAGAGAGACAGTGGGGATTGATTCAGCTTCGCACATTTCCTAGGGCACTCGCTTTGCATCTGTTGAGCTAGCAGAGCCATCGCCTGAGTTGTCCTCGCTTGCCGTGGTAGCAGGACTCGGCACCGCATGGCAGCGTGGCACCGGTGGCTTCACAGTGACAACGTGACAGCGGGAACCCTGGGTAATTAAAGCTCTGTGCCCTCAGGGTGAGTCTGCCTGGGATGTTGGAGATCATACCTGGCCCAGTCACACTCAAGACTCGCAGTCGCCGCATTATTCAACACATTCATATTCCTACTCTGTGGTTTAACGGATAGCATGTAGTATGTGTTCACAGGAGCTTAAAACAGGACTTGTGCATGACCCAAATTTGAAAAAGTGTTAATTTTGCAATTTTCCCAAAGATATTACCTGAAGAAAACACATAGCAGGTAGAGTAGAGACAACTGGGCCAAGCAGTCCAGTATGAGCAAGCATTCCCACTGATCTGATCTGCCCAGAGGCAATACACCATGCGCGGATGTTAAATGACTGTCTTCCAATTTGCTCTCATGAATATTAAGCAGTAGAAAGGGTTGGCTGTAAGCAAGCTGCTGATCTACACCGACAGATCTGTCCTCTGATGTCTAGGAAAGGGCGGGCAATGCTAAAACGAGGCCCCCACAGCAGATGAAGCCTCCTCCTATCCGGTCTATTTTCACGTCTTAAATGGGCCATAGTGGCTGCCTGTCTCATCAAGGAGGAAGCCAGAGACCCTGGACTGTTTCTGACTTTGGTAAAACTGAGCGATGAAGACACTGAAGTCTAAATGATGATGCTTCTGATGATGAGAGAGGATCTGATGAGGGATTATACTGAAGCAAACTAAAGCAGCACCCTCTGCTGATGTTGATGATGAATACAAACTAACCATCAGTACAAATATAAAGTTGCTTTGTGATGCAACCAGCGCACTGTAGGGAAGGAAACCCATGTCTTCAAATAAGTAAATAAAACAAGGATTGCAAGTGTCACATATATATATATATATATTAGTTTCATAATGATCTACTTTGCAGTTAGGTGGAACGGAAGTTATTATTTCACCACCTGCAATCTTACCTATTCATTAAAATAGTTTTCTAATTCAACCCAGATCTGGGGAGCAGCACGGTGTTGCCTCTCCGCAACCTAATTAACCAGAATGAAAAACGATGTATTTATAGAAAGCTCCTGATAATCCCCTTTGACGAATATGCTTATAAATATGTTTTATGGTTAATTTATTCCTGTGAGGTGCGTCACTGGTGATAACACAAAAAAAGATAGGCAGAAGCTTTTGAATGCTGTCACATGACCATCAAAATGTTATAATACATCTCTGAATCATCAAACTGATTGCAATATAAGGGTTCTTGTTAACGGTCTAAAGATCCTGAATTTAAAAAACTAAATCCCTACAAAATATTTCGTACATTCACTTATTTTAAGCTATCATAAATATCGAGATAAATCAAATAAAGCTCTATTGCATGGCTTTCTCTGACCTTAGCAGTTTAGATAACATTTATTTATGTATACATGTTTATACTACTCTCCTCCTGTTATTACCTCAGACTGTACAGTTATTAGAGACTTCAATACTAACCACAAACATTTGTCTTATTCACAGACTGACGGCAGTGTTCCACAGAGGTTCGCCATAAGTAATAGTAAAACACTTGAATGGATATTTGGCTTTATTTGCCTTTTAAAATATACAGGTCTATTGTGGGGGAAACTTCTGAAGCAATTGGAAACAGGACTCAGAGAGGCACGAGGAGAGCTGGAGCTTTGATGGCAAACACTGACGGTTTATTTGGAGTTACGGCCGGAGAACGAGTTGACACAGCGGTTGCCAAACCAATTCTGAAGAACTATTTCTGTAGCTCGAGGTTTTAACTAGTTCAGAGTGTAATAATCAACATTCTTTATCAGTGAGACTAAACAATTATGGACCCTGAATCTAACGAGAGCTCTCGTCCATAGAAAAGAATGTGAGCCAGGGAACTTACGTCCCTGAACAACACATCCTCACTCCCAGGTCGGCCTCTGTTGACGTTATGTCAAGTCCCCTGTGTCGGCTTTTTCCAACGCAAGGGGGGGGGGGGGCCTTAGCGTACATTTTCAACTTTCCGGGATGTCCATAGGCTTCTATATAGCTCCCTAAACGTATGTTGTAGACGAATTGAGATCGCGAGCGAATGCTACCCGCAGATCCATTCTCACAGCGTTTATCAACCTTTTTCTAACTCAATATCAAGCCACGCTTATTGTTTTTACTTCTTTATTTTAATTGAATAATGTAGGACTTTTGTTGCCGTCAGTTCTGCGGCGAGATTTGACGCTCGTGGAAGCACGGCATTTGTTTGTGTCGACTGCCCTTAAAGGCAATGTGAGCGTCCATTCTCATTGAATAACGGAGAATTGTACACCCGGAAGTAAGTATTCCCCTTACTGTCGATTACACCAGATTATCCTTGTTAATTACACAACATTGATTGGTTTAAATTGTGTGCAATGCTTTTGTATTTTTCCCCTTCGATTCGGAGAAACAAATATTTTTTCGGAGTAAAGGATGGCAGAAGACACTACACTACCCAGAATCCCCAGCTATCGTTTGGACTACACCATGTGCTCTGTTTGACAAACCCCGTGATAGTCCTCAAGATCTGTGATTGGAGAGTGTGTTCCGAGGGTTACGCTGAGCCTCGAACAGCACTTGAAATGGGATGGAACCACGGCAGACTGTCCAAATCTGGATTTGAACAGGTCCACCGCGTCCCCCCGTCCCCAGAACTACACATGCTGGCTATTGTGTTTCGCAACATGTTCTCTATCTATGGCTATACTGGGAGTTGTAGTTTTAAAAGACGTTTTCGTATTTCCCATAATAAGAAGTTGCCAGTATTAAACTGTGTACATCCCTGGAGGTTTAGGGGATAGGAAACACTCACATTTAAAACATATAATTAATAAATGGGTGAAAATTGCTTGTGCCCATAATGGGCAGCATTAATATATACCCACATGCCAGCTAATGTCAGAAGAGCTTTATTTAACAGCTGGTCTTATGTTGTTGACCCCTGTTGTTAATTGATAACATTACATTACATTACATTAATTGATAAGCCTGAAACATGCACTTGTCAAGGTTCAGAGGCAAATTTTGCAAATATGGCAGTAGCCATCGATCAGCTTAAGATAAGATATACTTTATTGATCCCAAGTTGGAACATTTGCGTTACATCAGCATGTGTAACAGTTGTAATGCAGTGGTGTTTATTTGTAAATCATTTAGTATAATCACACAAATTCTGTGTTTTATATTTAACAATGCTGTGTTCTTTATTTATTGATTGTTCAATACCTGACAAGGCCGGAGATTAAATATCTACATACATCTTATAAGAGTATAATACATTATGTATAATATCAGTTAAAATAAGTGCTTCAACATAGTTAACATTGCTGGAGGTATGCACAAATATTGATAGATGTCTTGTAATGCACTATTGAGGAACCTGCAACCCAAGTTTTTCATTCAGTGCAGAACTACACCATAGTTGTGTAGGCCTATATGATATGTCAATAAACCTTAGAAAATCTTGAAATCTTGAAAGGGATGTGCAAAATAGTCATTGTATACAGTCTTTAATTAACTATTAGTAGAGCATAACGAGTAATGAATATACTTTATAGGGATCCTATTAATATCTAATAATAAAAATAATGAAATTCAATAACATGCTTTAACCACTAGGTGTCCCTTTATATCAGCTGTGCACCTTTATGGTGTAAATACAGCCTATCTACCAATTGGATCAAATATAAAAGTCAGCCGAATTAGTGTTGATACTGCAAGGAGACGTATTGTGTGAAAAGAAATGTAAGATGTTGTTTAATGGCTGATATATTTATGATCCACGTCACGTTTTCAGTTCCTCATGTTTGTCTAGAAGTCTTCTCATCAGGGCTCTATAAATACAGAACTACAGCAGATATGTAATATTTAATGCCGCCGAACCGTGTATTACAATGCCGTTATGTGATGACTTTCAAAGAGAAAAGCAAGCACACTCGGAATAAAGTATTATTTAAATGTTTTCGGTCTGTTTCCGGTATTTGTTAATGACGATGTGCTCTGAGATGTGAGACTGGAATTGCACAGGGGAAAATAACGTATCTTTAGATGCGGATTTTGTTTAAACTAATATGTTTGCGCTGTGGACCAACACTATACATTGACGGGGAAGGGGGTAGCAATAAAGATAACACCATTAAACAGTTACGCAACATAACAGAAATAATATCGATAGCAGCGTCCCTAGCAACCACCTTGGTAACAATGAAAACGTGCTATGGACGCAATTACCTGAAGTAATCTTCGTAATAACTAGCAAACTAAAGATCATGTACATCCACTGCACACATAATCTGAAATAACAACTCATATTTCTCGCATCAAATGACATCAAAACGCATTTTAATGGCCAAACTAACTTTAAAATAAGCATTTTCCACCAAGAATAAAACGAAGTTCGGCCATGTTTTTTTTTTCTGCAGGGAGAAATTTGAAGATCACGTGATGTCAAACAGAGCACATGGTGTAGTCCAAACGATAGCTGGGGATTCTGGGTAGTGTAGTGTCTTCTGCCATCCTTTACTCCGAAAAAATATTTGTTTCTCCGAATCGAAGGGGAAAAATACAAAAGCATTGCACACAATTCAAACCAATCAATGTTGTGTAATTAACAAGGATAATCTGGTGTTTTTTAGTCGATGAGTAGTGCAGATATCACTGTAAAATCAATCGACAGTAAGGGGAATACTTACTTCCTGGTGTACAATTCTCCGTTATCCAATGAGAATGGACGCTCACATTGACTTTAAGGGCAGTCGACACAAACGAATGCCGTGCTTCCATGAGCGTCAAATCCCGCCGCAGAACTGACGGCAACAAAAGTCCTACATTATTCAATTAAAATAAAGAAGTAAAAACAATAAGTGTGGCTTGATATTGAGTTAGAAAAAGGTTGATAAACGCTGTGAGAATGGATCTGCGGGTAGCATTCGCTCGCGATCTCAATTCGTCTACAACATACGTTTAGGGAGCTATATAGAAGCCTATGGACATCCCGGAAAGTTAAGAATGTACGCTAAGGCCCCCCCCCTTGCGTTGGAAAAAGCTGACACAGGGGACTTGACATAACGTCAACATAGGCCGACCTGGGAGTGAGGATGTGATGCCCTGAACAGTAAACTACCTCATGGCGGCTTGTGCTCTGTCATAGACTGGCAACAACAATGCGCCCAAGCTCCCCCTCCTTAAGAGAGATAGCAGCAATACCCAAGGCCGTAGACCTATGCCATGGGAAAGGAGACAGTGAGAGGAGAAAACGATTAACTGTGTCGAATGTTGAATACCTAAGCAAATTATTCCCTAACACCTATATAAGTTTTGTCCTGGGTTCCCATTGGCCTGGCTTGTGTACAGTTTTCAGGGGAAACACTGATTAGTCAGTGTTGTTGAATCAAGTTGGTAACAGACATGTCAGCTAGCTAACAGTGCCAGAGAAATGTCAAGTCATTTATGTAATGGCTCACTTTAATCACAGCTAAAATCTTCCTTTTAGTGTGGGTCGATTTCCTTTTTAGATGATTCCTTGTTAGTTGATTCCTTGTTTTTTAATTGATCTCTGGGGGCATTGTAGCTCACCATGACCACCCGCTGCTTTGCTAGTGCTGTATTTAGCGTGATTAGCATGTTGCTTTTGCCCACCAGTGCTCTGTGAACGAACGTCTTAACACATGCTAAACATCTACTACTGGTTGGTGTTGCTTAAATTATTCAATATTGATATCTGATGCTCATTTATACAGCAAAGTAACATTTAACAAATATCTACAACCTGTTAAGGAGTTACTGGGTTCTCAAACTATGGTTACTCTTTGCTGCAGTCTTTGTTATGACATCCTGTTTGCTATATTTCGGATGAGTCCAAGGCACCAGTTTTGCAGCCAACATCAACCATGAGAAACTTCTATGCTTTAAGATTCTCTTAAATATGTCTGATTTAGACTTGAGTGGATATAATCGAATCCCCTCAAAACTAATCTAATGGTCAGCATGCACGGCCCCTGCTGATAACGCGATTAAGCCGTGGCGTTCTCGGTGCACAGATGCCTTTTGGCAGAGGCCTTACTTCACTTAAACAAGTAGACATGGCACATACTGGACAACCAACCTTATTATGTCATCAAACATTAGGGTTAAGGGCCTTCAGAAAAGCTGCTGTTGATGGTGTCTTAACATGAACGCTGTCCACCTGCATGCCAGCTAAGCTAACGCGATTTTTATGAAGGTTTCAGTGTGCAGCATCTGCGACATGAGCACTGCTGAAGAGAATGACCTGACACTGACGGCTTTTTGCCTTAAAGGATATTTTTTCATGTGCTACCATTATGTTATCTGGCTATGGGACACATTCACTTTGTAAAATGGTTGCAAAAATCACTTTGCAAATTCTGCTAGGTGGTAACTCCTCTTTATTGGCCCCTGGATGCATCAGTCCCCTGGTTTCCCTTTTTCTTTTTCAACCTTTTTAACAGCACTTTTTTTTTAGCCATGCAAATATCTTACGACGAATGCTATACAGGTAATAATGTCATTAGGAGGCCATGGCGGCCCTTTGAAGACACACCGTCGTCCCTGTTTTGTCCAGCAGACGTCTGTGACCAGCAGCTGGTGGAGTGTGTTAATGTTGATGTCACAGCAGCTGGCTGCTCTCATCCTGTTAGCTCTGCCTGCCATTATCAGCCCCCCCCCTCCTCCTTCCCTCCTCCTTTAAAGCTGCTGCTTCTGCTGCACGCTCATTTTAATACTCCAGACTCATTTGACCGTCTTTATGGACTTATCATATTAAACATTTATCGCAGCCATTTCCCTAAACCAAGCATGTTTATTCAACACTTAGGGGACCACAGCACGGCTCCTTTCAGCCCCCCCCCCCACTCCTCCCCGCCACACACACATAAACACACATCCTTATTTTCTCTGTTTCCATATTTCTCTCCTCCTCTCTCCCCCAGCCCCCTGGCTTGCTTCATTACTCCTTCTCTCATGCCTGATTTTTTAATTTTTTTTAAATGTATTTTTTTGGTATAATTTCTCTCATTTTAATCCTCTCCTCTCCTGCAGGGTCACGTGAAGCCGGCAGAAACAAATGTATTCTGAGCATTTAGTACTTTGGATAAATCGAGTTTTAATTTAATCATCTGATCAAACACTCATTAGCATAATCACTTGTGGGGATGGATGGACTAGATAGAGGGACACGTAATAGACCTCATCCTGGCAACAGTCTATGGAGATACTTAGCAACATGTCAACAGCTACATGCTACCATGACCAAGGTAACAGTATTCAATTATAGTTACATAACAAATATGTTATCTGATTACTGTTAAACGCATTTTTTAATGGATAACTAGCAGGATTACAGTGTTAGTACAATTTAAAAAGAGCATAATGTTTGTCGTAAAAGGATCAGATTGTATTTCTTCTCTGTAAACTGTTCTGTTCTGTAGGCTAACACTTTAAGTGTGAATCTATACGCCTACTGCCTGAATCGGCTTTATGGTTGTCACATTTTTTTGTTCATTTGTTCTGTTTTTAATTCAGTAGGTGAATTTATATGTTAATAAAATACTGTGTGCGAGCTTGTGTATTCAATTTAAACAGATTATTTTCTGTCAGCTCAGATTTTATTTCTGCTTTTTTAAACTGTAGTGTGTGCTCCTGTGTTTCAGTGTTGGTGTTTAGGCTACTGCCTGAAGATGCTGAATGGAAGGCAGGTTTTCCTATGAATGAAAACCACATTTTTTTATCCCAGATATCTTGGTTTCTTCTTTTCTAAGGTCACATTGTTCTGTAGTCTTGTACATAATATACTTAAAGGTAGGGTAGGTAATTCACTTCAGAAACACTTTTTGTTATATTCCATTAACATCCCGACAGCAATGAATAAATTAAATTCTTTGACAATAAATACATAAAAGAATATCATCTGTGGAAGCCATGGCGCTGTAAAAAGCACGACCAATCATCTGAGTCGGCCCGGCTAAAATAACTGGATGGCCTACCTGCCTGTCAGCCTTCCATCGGGGCACAAACTTATCTCGTGCCCTCATTGGTCATGTGCGCGTTCGTGTGTGTTGGAGGAGGGGCTCTGTGAGGAAGTCTGAAGGAAGGGGCAGATTTTTTTCAGCTGCATACTTTCAAATTCTAGCGCACTCCAGCTGGTTTCTCTATTCTTACCTACCCTACCTTTAAGTGAAAAACGTCTTGTAAATCTTCTTTCTCTTGAAATTGTATTTCATATTGATGTAATCCAAAAGTAACAGAAGGTAATCAGGTTACATTACTTTTAGATTGTGATACTCATTAGGTTGCTGATTAAAAAAATAAATAAAATGTTTTAAAGTAGCAACAGCACATAACATTTTATTTGTCCTCAACAGCGCAGGCACTGCAGAATGATCTATTCACTGCCCTAAAATCAAATGCTACCCTCTATCCTGGTTTGCCTTCTTATTCGACTTTGGACAAGATGGCTTACTGCAGCATCACACCGAGGTCTGAGCAGAGGAGGTCTGGGAATTCTAGGAATACCACAAAGTGCTAAGATTATTGACAATGCACTCAGTCTCACACCGGGCTGGGGGATCGATGAGTGGCTAGAAGGACATAAATCAGACTCCTGTGGCTCCACTCCACTCCACGTCACACCCTAACCCACCCTCCCACCCCAGATCCCCAATTAAATGCACACACACCCTGTAAAACCCCACACATGTATATACGTACTTGTACCCGCAAACACACAATAAAGCACCCACACACACACACACACACCTTACCTCAACCCAAACAAGATGACAGCGCTTTAAAAATTGCTGGTCTAAAAATAACCACCACTAACTTGGTCTTAAATCTTAGCATCTGTGCCAGGTTTAAAAATAAAGAGCACTGTCGAGAAACCAAGCTGGACCCATTTGTCTTTCTGTCACTGTCTATCCTGGTTTGCCTCCTCCATTATCCCTTAGCCTACTTTAATATTGGGACTGTGGAGCATCAGAAACACGGTAAATGAAATACCTTCTAGAAATGCGGTGTTGAATAATAAGAGATGTGGAAAATACTGCAAAGATGCAATGGTTTGAAAACTGAGTGTGAGAGAGTGTGAACATATTATTTTAAGAGGACATATTCTGCAAATGTTCAAGTTTATATTAGTATTTTGTGCTGGCCGGCTGAGCTGAGATTGGTCAAATACTTAGAGATGTCCCACCCCTAGCCTATCACGTTCAATGCGTTGGAGCGCCAGCCAATAGGAGCACGACTGTTACAAAGTGATGTCAGGATGTGGAGGCGTAGTGGGTTGTGCGTTGGTGTTCGGATCAGGAGAGCACAGGTTCAAACCCCACTGCAGTCAGCATGTCGTTGTGTCCCTGGGCAATACACTTCACCCCAAATTTCTCCTGTGGGGATTGTCCACAGTACTGAGTATGTAAGTCGCTTTGGATAAAAGCGTCTAACAAGTATCATGTAATGTAATGTCACTATGTTCAAGAACTTTGGGATTTTAGCATTTGCAGACCATGTACATGCACAAAAAACCTTTAAAACACAACCTATAATACAACATGAAAGGGAGAACGCCAAAAGGATAAAATATCCTCTTTAAGGTGGGCACATATAAGACCAATACAAGAGGGAAAAAGAGAAAGACACAAATGCATCATGGCCAGGCCAGAGTCGCAGGGATCAATTCAGCCTTGGGCCTCGCAGTGTGTTGAGTTCAAAGCCTCGCCCTGGTATGTGGAGGACTGGATTAAGAGGCAGTATTTATGAGGTCCAGCCTGAATGTTTGTCTTGGTGGGTGATTGATAGCAAACTCATCACACCTACGCCACCTGTCTTTCCACAGTGAACAAAAGCTGTGGGGCCAATGTGCAGTGTGTGTATAAACCATAGACTGGTATAAACACAGTCTATCAGATGCAGGCTTGGGGTGTGACAGATTACATCTAAGCAAGCAGGATACAAGAACAAATAACTGTACTCCCTGACAGTTACATCAAATCTGACGTTATCGGATTGCAGTTGCATTTCAAAAAAATGGAGAGTACTAGCAGGATTACAATGTTACTACTAGACGGGGCATCAGATAAATCAGCAGAAGAAGACAGACAGGGAGTAAACATTAACGGGAACAGCAGAAGAAGATAGAAAGTAAACACTAACGGGAACAGCAGAAGAAGACAGACAGGAAGTAAACATTAACGGGAACAGCAGAAGAAGACAGACAGGAAGTAAACATTAATGGGAACAGCAGAAAAAGACAGAAAGTAAACATTAACGGGAACAGCAGAGGAAGACAGACAAGAAGTAAACTCTAACAGGAACACGGTATGGGCTCTGTAGTGTTTAAAGAATAGTTAATCGTATATAAAAAGTTAACAGACTTGGGTCAAGTTCTGTCATGTCTGAGGT
Source organism: Pseudochaenichthys georgianus (assembly GCF_902827115.2). Lineage (NCBI taxonomy): Eukaryota > Metazoa > Chordata > Actinopteri > Perciformes > Channichthyidae > Pseudochaenichthys > Pseudochaenichthys georgianus. The sequence continues at coordinate 36,860,517 of NC_047515.1, forward strand.
ATGTATTTTCTAAACCTTTGCACTCTTCGTCCTTAAATCTTTGAAACTAAATCAATAAAGAAGCACTCCAGCAGAGAGCAGAGGGGCTCTTTCTTGACTTAGGCTGTTTTAAACTGTCAAAATAAAGCCTTGACACCAGATCCTCCCCTACAGTACCTGCGCAGCACAGCACAGTAATATAACATGTCACTTTGACAGGTGCTGAGTGAATTAAAAACATCCTCTCTGCTGAGAACCCTGTCTGAGAGGGAAACCCCCACCAGATGTACTACAACCTCACTTTGCACGCATGATCAAACACCTACATCTGGATGCTGAGGGCTTCTCTGCTCTTCCCCACAGATGCTAAATGATATCGTTAACATTTTAATGCAAGAGACATTTACACGCGGGCTTGCGCAATTACACCTCTGATTCAGTGGAATCCAGACAGACACAGTGTGATCAGTAATTAGATTTTACATTGGGTGAAACACGGCACACACACACACACACACCACACACACACACACACACACACACACACACACACACACACACACACCACACACCCACACACACACACACACACACACACACACACACACACACACACACACACACACACACACACACACCAGTCGCCAAAGCTGGCTCCTAATTAGAGAGCCAGACAGGCTCGAGGAGGTACGGTACAGTAGAGTAGCCCTCATTATACAGCTGGGATGTATGAACTAGGGGATATCTATTATGATCACACATCAGGGTTTCCATTACCCAACATTAGCAGCCCTTTCAACTGGAGTCCCACACTGAGTCCAGCCGTAACCCAACAAACCCTCGCACAACTCACACAAGTGAGCAACAGTTAAGTGGGTTTGTAAACTTCATTTGGCCCATTAGATATTCATATCAGAGTGAGACTGCATGAGAGGATCTATCACTTCACTGTGCGCTACGTGTTTTCATGGGCTAATTTAATTTCATGAGCTGTGATACCACTTCTGCAACCAAACCATAATTGATAATTAGTAAACACACTAATGGCAGTGAGTGCAGCGTATGGCCAGGGTTGGAAGGGTGAATGTATTGCGTTACAATTACTTATTACCTGTAAAAAAAATGTAATCAGTAGGATAAACTGAGTATCAAAATATAAAAGTTATTAGTTACATTAAGTTACTTTTGGATTATTTCAAAATCAAATGCAATGCATATAAAGACAAGAGAAAATAAATATGAATACCTAAGTGTATTATGTAAGAAAAGAGAAACATATAAACCTTTTTAGAGAAACCCACTTTTTATTTAAGAGGACATATTCTGCTCCTGTTCAGGTTCATATTTGTATCTTGTGTCTCTGGGACATGTCTCCATGCCTTTATGTTCAAAAAGCTCTTTATTGGTCTCATACTGCCTGTGCTGCAGCACCTCTTTTCACCCTCTGTCTGAAACCAGAGCCCATTCGGCTCTGATTGGTTAGCTGACCGGCTCTGTGGTGATTCGTCAACCGCTTAGAGATGTCCCGCCCCTTAGCCTATTACGTACAATGTGTTGGAGCACCAGCCAATAGAAGTGCAAGTGTAACATAGTTATGTCACTACTTTCCGGAAGTAAACACAGGAGTCCAATGGAGCCTTTAGACTGCAAACAATCTAAAGGAAAATCTGAGAAAACTGAAAATGCTCCGATTTAGTTTGCCACATACAGTATAGAATTATAATTATTGGAACTAGAGGCCGAGGCTAGAGGCCCAAATAAGAGAAATGTAACAGTAATCTGATTACATTTTTTATGAAACTAAGGATTACTATTTTTGTATCCTTATTAATCTGTTACATGTAATCCACTACTTCCCATGCCTGTGTACGACTGGTCAAGTTTCCCTTTTTTTTGTTTTTCAGAGCGACTGTGACCGCTGATCTTTGGACATTTCGACACCGGGTTCAGAATCACCTCACAGCTCCAACAAACGGGTCTCTCATCAGTGCCTTCATCGCATCATGTCGATTTATTGCGATGCAAAAATGCCCCAATCTACTTTTGCAGCCAAATTCAATCTATCTATCCTCCCCACCGGCTCCCTGTAGCATCTTGATCCAGTGTTCCAGGTTAGTAATAATGTGGGGTCATGTAAAACTGGCAGGCTAACTGATGTTGGCAGCTATTTACTGTACTGTAAGCTACACTGGGCGAGATGCTTTGGAAGAGCTTCCTTATTTCAAAGTGGATCTGCCTTTACCCCGTGTAATGTCACGGCTAATTGAGAGCAAAATTTGATTGCGTGATCCCCTGACCTCTGCGTAAATGTTCATTTATTCGAGATGTCCGAGATAAGCCCCTTTTAAGTCTTGAGAATCAGGTTGAGCCGTGTGTACGTCTTACAAATCATCGCAGTGTTTGTGCGAGTAGCCTCGTCTTGTTATGTCTTTGCAATGAGGATTTGAATAGGGCCAGTTTGGCTCGCTGTGGTTTTGCCTCGAGGCAGCTTTCAGGGAGAAATATTTAATATGTTTCCACTCCTGTACTGATGAATGAATTTATGGATCATACTGTGATAGGCACAGGAAATAGCAAAAGTCTTAAAAAATGACTAAGGAGGACTTTGATTTTAATTTGATTGCTTATGATAAATCAATTTCCATGATGAAGGCAATTACAATGTGACATTTTGTGAACACTGTGCAGATTTTTATCCATTTTCCCTTCTATTCAATCGATCGCTGGGGTCATTCAGGTGACACGTGCCGTAAAATGACCACAATGCAATGTGGATAAGAAGCCCTCTTATCACCTATGCACACACTGATGTAACAGAAGCTGATTAGCTTCTTATCAAGTACTTATGGGTCAACGCAGTTTTAAGCCACACTCCCAAATCCATCTCCCAAAACATTCCCATTATTTCTTGCCGTCTGCCATTTTGTAGTGCCGTGTGAAATGTCTTGGAAGCATAATAATAAAACCAAACACAGCAGACAAAATGCATTTGAATCGTGTTTCATTTTTTGACAACACATCGTTTTTTCTACCCCCGTATATAGAGTGAAGGTTTTCGGACGCAGCCCCTGACACCCATTGAGGGGGTTACCATAGAGACAGACCAGTGAGCATGTGATAGGCCCAACTCTGAAACAGCGAGAATTGTCTGGAATCCAATTGCTTTGCTGGTTTCCATCCACAAGGTCATTCATTCATTCATTCATTCTGACACCGCCTGCTCGATACACCTTCATTTTCATGATAATCAACAAAAACACCCATCCGCAGAGGACAAAGTCTTATAGCAGGGATCGAAGGGGAATCAAATGCAAAAAATCCTCCATGATAGCGGCGCGAAAACACACACAAAGTGTAACGTCTGCACCCAACGCCGTCTTGCTGCTTAATCCCTATCAGTTGTTTTTCCACAGGCCTCCTCCATAATCCCTCATGCAATAAACGGACACAATCTTGCATGGCAGTTGATCTAATGTCAGAGGCAGATGATTATGATTAATGAGGATTCCTTATTGTTCCTTTATGAGTTTCAGCACAAGCTGGGCTGAGGGAGATACCATTTTATATGGAGTCAGTGTCAATAAACCGTAGCGACGACACAGAAACAAAAATCCATTTCCAAAGCGTTATTTTATCACGCCAGCCAGAAGGGGAAAATCCATTTTGGGGATATCATATATAAATGTGTTTATACCTGTACATTTCCAAATTGTTGCTTTGTGAATTCAGCTTTTTTCACACGAATGCAGCCAACCGCGGGGCTTGATTTTGGTTTCAGTGTACGTGAACAATCCCCATCTTGTCACCCTGATGTGTTTTCTCACAGACGTTTCCATTTTCTTTCCTTCTCCATCTTCGACTCTCCCCTTTTTTTTTTTTTGCCTTGTTTTTCGTACACACCCAGTCAGCCATAATCCCTCCCTGTTAGAAGGGGCTCTGACCAATAAGTGAATGCAATAAACTGTATCAATTTTCTGCTATTGATTATAGATACGAGCACACAGATTTGCGTGCACGATGTTAGCCGCATGCATGTGTGCACTACACTCGCTCAAAAACGTACATGGAATACAAGGCGAACAAGCAAATGGATGTTTTTGAATACGGCATTTGAATGGAGAATGAGACTTTGGGCTATTTGAATGGAAAATGTGTGTCACATTTTTAGTTTTTTTTAAATTGTGACCTCTGTGGAATGTGTCTCATAATCAACATTACATTTTTGTATTACTTACAAGAACAATTTGTACTAATGGTGCTGAATCACTGAAGGTAAATTACATAAAGCTGTATACATTGGAGACGAAATTGCATGTCGAGATTTTGGGAACACTGAACGACCCATAATTACAAAAATGTTTGCATCACACGTATTCATAATGAAAATATATATTAGATATGGGTAAAACATTTTCATTTTAATGAATTATAATAGTTTAGGCCACTTTAAACTTGAAAAATATGCTAACTGTGGGGGAGGGGGAAGGGGTTAAACCAAATATCCATTATATCAAATACGTCACTTATTACTAAGGGCCACGGTGGAGCAGAATAAGTATAATTAGGCATCAAATAAAAACAAATTGCATTAATGAGATTAACACATTTAAAAATTAAACTTAAATCCTCAAATCAATCAAATAAGTGTAATTCATTTTTTTTAAAGGCCCAAACATACATAATTTATGTTTTTATTTCATCTGGCTCAGGATGTAACTGAAGGCCAGTGATGTGTGTGTGTGTGTGTGTGTGTGTGTGTGTGTGTGTGTGTGTGTGTGTGTGTGTGTGTGTGTGTGTGTGTGTGTGTGTGTGTGTGTGTGTATGTGTGTGTGTGTGTGTGTGTGTGTGTGTTGTGTGTGTGTGTGTGTGTGTGTGTGTGTGTGTGTGTGTGTGTGTGTGTGTGTGTGTGTGTGTGTGTGTGTGTGTGTGTGTGTGTGTGTGTGTTTTAGGAGAGATTGTAAACGCAATAGATGCCTCGCCCGTGTCTCTCCCTATGTGAAGGGTGTCAGCCTTTTTGACAAGCATATAAAATCAATTTCATGTGGGTCACAGGTGACCTCCACCCTGCCTCACTTAGCCGCTGATTTGCCTCATGCAATAGGTAATGAGCACTAATAATTAAACAACAACAAAATGAGCGGAAGAAACTTACCATTCAAGATGCTCTGGAAAAAGATAAAAGCCAATATCCACATGCCCTGCTCCGTTCAATCCCCCCAAGCTATGCTTTCTCTTCTTCCTCCGACCGGTGCCTCCCTGGGTTTCTCTTCTGTGCGCTTGGGGTAAGGTTAAACATTTGCCACTGTCTTGATGCAAACCGGTCCAAGTATCTACTTTTAATATCTCCTTCTTTACTTTTTCGTTACACTGAGGTTTTTTCTTCCTCTGCGCCCTCTCTTTGCGCTCGGATCATAAATGCGCGTGTGTGATTGTCTTGGGGAGAGCTGTGCTCACTCTCCTCCTCTGCTCCGCGTCTTGCTGCTTATTCAAAAGGATGCTGAATGGGTGAAGCCCAGGTGTGTGTGTGTGTGTGTGTGTGTGTGTGTGTGTGTGTGTGTGTGTGTGTGTGTGTGTGTGTGTGTGTGTGTGTGTGTGTGTGTGTGTGTGTGTATATGTGTGTGTGTGTGTGTGTATATGTGTGTGTGTGTGTGTATATGTGTGTGTGTGTGTGTGTGTGTGTGTGTGTGTAGCTGAGTCAGAGCCGGGTACGAGCGAAACAAAAACTGCAAAAAAAACTATTTCTTAAAAAAGCTCCGATTTCTTAAATAATAAAAGAATGACTGACGGATCATCCTTTGAGAGGAAAAAAGAATATATTGGAAAAAATTAAATAACTAAAAGAAGCAAACAAGGGAGAGAGGGTGGTAGCATAAGAATGAAAAGCAGGTTTTTTTCTGAGACTCCAAAGTCAGATCATCGCCTCTGAGCGTCCAGCAAGAGGCGAGCAAGCGCATCTTCCCCGCTGCATGCCGCTCTCTAATCGCACCTCCCTGACTCTCTGAGCATTACACAGAATAACCCTCTGCCTGCCCCTGCAGACGCTTTAATTCCTCATTGCCTTAAAGGAGCAGAGGCGGATACCGGCCGGTCCTGAGGGCAAGCAACTGCTGGAGGTGAGCGCGCACAGAGAGGGGGCATTTGCATTAAGGAAATGAGCAGCACCTGACGCACCGAGGCAGGATAACATTTTTACGCACGGAGATGTTCCGTCTGTGGATGTTGCAGGTGTACTCCGCACTAAAGAGCAGAGCTGACTTGAATGAAACCAATAGAGTATTTCTCCTACGGATACAACAAAAAAACAGAGCAGAGTCCCCTGTAGGAATGGAAATGTACAAGGACATCCAATGACGCATGTTTTTTTATTTAATTTGAATCCCACTTTTAAGTTGATTTGACAATGGTGAGGATATTGAAAGGAAACAACATTTTGTCAGTGGTTGCAGCAGGGTAAAACATCCCCCACCCCTAAAGGCACACACACACACACACACACACACACACACACACACACACACACACACACACACACACACACACACACACACACACACACACACACACACACACACACACACACACACACACACACACACACACACACACACACACACACACACACACACCATACCGCCCCCCTCAACCCCATAATCCACCACCACCCCTCCATTTTAATGCCTGCCTTGAAGTCAAGGGTGTAGCAGTAGGCAGTGGGAGCCTGTGGGCCTGTCCACATGCAGAGCCCGGGCACACTGGCTGTGATATAACCAGCAGGGCAGTCTGCATCTCGTTCTCTATTCCACGTGACAGAATTCAAAGTGAAATCCAGTTTATTTACCCCAGGATATTCATTTTCATCGCTATTATATCTGGACTGGAGAGGATTCTGCAATTCTTAGCGTGTGCAAAAGGAAAAACAATTCATGGTGTTTGGTTTGGATCACTCTGCCTTCTTTTTTAATCAAGGGGATATAAATGCTCCATGCTGATGTCCATGTATGAAGTGCATGTTGTGTAAACAAATTAATTAGCAGCAAACAATCACTGCTCTGCATTTCCTGCACTGTTTATACTTCAGGTTGTATTCTGCAATTACATTCTATCATCACAGCTGTCCTCTTCTTCAACTATTGTGTCCCAAAAATGTGTGTTTAATTGAGTAAGAGGATCATTTTTACTTACCCTAAGCCGTAAGATAAACCCAAACAAGTTGAAGCCTGTGTAATGTGAGGAGAAAACACGGGTGAATCAGGGCAGTGGGTCAGAGATCCTGCCCGCCATTTAGAGTGGATTAGGAGCACTGTGCCTGGGATTCAGCCCCAGATTCTTGACATGGGTGGGAGAGTAAGTTCATTAGCAGCAGCAGACTGTGAGATATGATCACTTGAGAGGGGAGAGGATGCAATAGAAGCATGGCGGCAGGTTTATCAGACCTTTGATGCACATTCTGATTTCCAGCACTGCAGTTTTATTCACCTTATGCTTCGCCTGCTCAAGGGCGCTTCCACGTTGCCTTCTTTTGAGTATACTTACTGTGACAGCGTCATTTCTATGATTTTGAATCGCGTCGCCAGCTTTTTCAAACGTTACTTGCCAAAGAAAATGTTTATAAGCTTTAAAATAAAGTAAGTTTTTATAAGTAATAACACAAATCAAGCGAGAAAGCAATAATTTAGAACACCAGTATGAGATTTGTTTATCCAAATAATGCACATTTCGTAATATTTGGCAATGTTTGGAGCTGTGAGAAGCTTTATAAGAGCTAAGTCAGTCAGCTAAGAAAAATAAATCATGTCAACAATGTGCTTATAATTACTCTCACATAATAGTTTATTAAAGGTGGGGTAGGTAAGTTTGAGAAACCGGCTCGAGATACACTTTTTGTTATATTCCATGGAATGCTCTTAACATCCCGATAGGAATGGATATCTTAAGTGCTTTGACACAAAATCCATACAAAAATATCATCTGTGGAAGCCGTGGCGCTGTAAAAAGCACGACCAATCAATGGCCCGGCTAAAATGACTGGATGGCCTACCTGCCTGTCAGCCTTCCATCTGTGCACAAACTTATCTCGTGCCCTCATTGGTCATGTGCGGTTCGTGTCATGTCGTGTGTGTTGGAGGAGGGGCTCTGTAAGGAAGTAGCAGATTTCTTCCGGCTGCGTATTTTCAAATTCTAGCGCACTCGAGCCGGTTTCTCCAAAATCACCTACCCCACCTTTAATGTGCACTGTCCCTATTAAATCAACTTATAAATAAATTATAGATGGCGTAATTTAGCTAACAAGTTTGTTAGATAGCATATGTTAGCTAGCTTAAAAAATAGATAGCTAACGTTCGCTGGCTAAGTAGCACACTCACAGGTTACAGTTTTTCTCAATTGCTAAACCCACTATTTAGAATTAAAATTCATTTCTTCAAAACAAGAACATAGCCATCTAAACAGAAACACACTTGCCATAACGGAGCGTCCACACTACAGCTCCAAAAATAGCTTGGAGCTGGGCGTGTCTGGAGCTTGGGGATTTTATTCAAGCAACACGGCCAACAACCAATCACATGAATCTCCCGCCCCCGACATACAAAGCAAAAAATCCCGGGGATTTTATGGGAGCAATATATATATATATATATATATATATATATATATATAAACTCCCAAAACAGGCGAAAACCTACCAGTTTCCCCCACTGTCTCTGCCACCTCCCTCCATGCCTGGTTCCTCCGGTTTGTATCCCGGTAGGTGAAGAGGGTCTGGTCATACAAAACCGGGTGATTTGCTACGGCGATAGTTAGTTTCTCCTCCGACTTTTTTTGAAATATAGAAATGAACGGCGGGATATCTCTCCCAGCTTAGACGCGGTTTGATTGGCTACGGCTTCAGCTGTCAGATTTTGGGAAACGGGATTTGATTGGCTGGCGCTGGCTACTCCGGCGTCTCAGGCGACAGAAGTTGAACAATGTTCAACTTCTGTCGCCTGAGACGGACCGCTCTGCTACCCACAATTCAGTTCGGCGAAAAAGCGCGGCTACGTGACGTCACCCCATTGAAAGTGAATGGGCAGATTGGAGCAGATTGGAGCTTTCGACGCTGTCGACGCTGTAGTGTAGACGGGCCGTTACTCTGAATATCTTTTGCAAAATGCACTTACATGACCAAAACTGAAAATACTGGTCACAAAAAAGATCGAAACAGAACAAATTGTCCTCTAATGAGACAAATGTGTTTTCATAACTGAAACTCCGGTCACTATAATAACATATTCTACCATAACAATATACATTTCTTGCAAAGTGCTCTAAGGCACTCAAAACTAAAAATACCCCTTCCAAAACCAGATACCTTCTCCAAAAACAAACATTTGTCAGCTCATTAGAAGACTATTTGAACAGTCATTACTAAGTGGCGCACTAAATACTGACTACAATCATCAATACACAAACCTCAAGCTATCGATATTGGAAACTGAACGTAAAACTGACAAGTTGGGAGAAACAAACTTACATATAGGAAAAACAGTATGTTACTGTAACTATGTCATTGTTTTTATTGTCTCATTTTCAGAAGAGCACCGTAACAGAAACAAAAGATGAATAGCAATACACTGGAAAAAAAATAACATGGGTAAATGATGTAAATCAGCAGTAAAGCAGAGAATGAGATCTATATAGCTTTACTGATCTGCTCTTTGGCCTCTGTCTGGCCACATAGCCTCATCTACGTCACAGCGTATGTCTTCTCTTGCAAGGCAGCGTGGGAAATATCTCCTTGCGTGTCGACACCACCCTTGACAGGATTCCGCAGAGATGTCCCGACAGCCAGCATTCATTGCGTCCAAAAGGGGCATTCTGTCATGAGGATGATGGTCACAAACCTTCCATCTCCAGGCAGAGAAGAACTCCTCAATGGGGTTTAGAAATGGGGAGTATGGCGGGAGGAACTCCATGGCCATGTGTGGATGAGCCTCAAACTGTGGTGGTGGAATGCCACATTGTCCCATATGACCACGTAAACCGACCTCACTTGATCCCTCTCTTCTGGTGGCACCAGTCGGTCATACAGGACATCCAGGAAGGCAAGGACACGTTGCGTGTTATATTCTCCCATTAGAGGGATGTGAGCAAGGACGCCTTGTGTCGAGATAGCCGCACACAATGTTATGTGTCCTCCCCTTTGGCCTGGAACAAAGACTGTTGCTCTTTGCCCAATAAGGTTCCTCCCACGTCTACTCACTTTGGAGAGGTTGAAGCCTGCTTCATCCACATATACAAAAACATGTGGTAATGCATTGCCTTCCAGCTCCATCATTCGCTAAAGAAAATGAAACAAACAGAGGACCGTTTTACATTACTGTAAGCAGTCCGACATACTAAAGATATAGGCAAGCCATCACTGTGATTGAGGTCCTTACCTGTACATACCGGTGCCTTAACTCCTTCACACGGTCAGAGTTGCGTTCAAACGGAACCTTATCTGTTTCATTCTGAGGTGGTGCCTCTTTAACACCCGGTCAATGGTTGCAACACTTATAGATGCAATGTTACTGAAGACATCCTGGTCTGCAATTATTCTGGCCTGAATCTCCCTTAAGCGGATTTCATTGTTGGCCACAACCATATCAACAATGGCAGACTCTTGTTCTGGAGTAAAGGCCTTTCCTCTGCCACCAGAGCGGGGTGCTCTTTCAGTTCTATCAATACATATTTGAGAATGTTATGTACTGTAATATGTTATGTACTGTAATATAAAAACAGTGATCGAAACCTACATAAAAATAGAAATGCATGAAGTGCTGTAAAAAAGGGTTACAGTAGCTTACCTATTTTCGTGCCTGAAGATCCTAATAATGGATGCCACTGTTGATCTCCGTATATTGGGCTGAACCCTTTGGCCAGCCTCACTGAGGGACATGCCATGGTTTATGACGGGGTCCACAATAGTTGCACGGGTGTTGTCCGAAACTACTGTTCGCATTGGTCCCCTTTCAACTCTTCCACCACGCATACGTACAGCCCTCCCTCTTCCTCTCTGAACATCAGGGTTCCCTCTTCCTCGCTGAACAACAGGGTTCCTTCTTCCTCTGTGAACATCAGGGTTCCCTCTTCCTCTGTGAACAACAGGGTTCCCTCTTCCTCTCTGAACATCAGGGTTCCCTCTTCCTCTGTGAACAACAGGGTTCCCTCTTCCTCTCTGAACATCAGGGTTCCCTCTTCCTCTCTGAACAACAGGGTTCCCTCTTCCTCTGTGAACAACAGGGTTCCCTCTTCCTCTCTGAACATCAGGGTTCCCTCTTCCTCTGTGAACATCAGGGTTCCCTCTTCCTCTCTGAACATCAGGGTTCCCTCTTCCTCTCTGAACATCAGGGTTCCCTCGTCCTCTCTGAACATCAGGGTTCCCTCTTCCTCGCTGAACAACAGCCCTCCCTCTTCCTCTCTGAACAACAGGGTTCCCTCTTCCTCTCTGAACATCAGGGTTCCCTCTTCCTCTCTGAACAACAGGGTTCCCTCTTCCTCTGTGAACAACAGGGTTCCCTCTTCCTCTGTGAACAACAGGGTTCCCTCTTCCTCTCTGAACATCAGGGTTCCCTCTTCCTCTGTGAACATCAGGGTTCCCTCTTCCTCTCTGAACATCAGGGTTCCCTCGTCCTCTCTGAACATCAGGGTTCCCTCTTCCTCGCTGAACAACAGCCCTCCCTCTTCCTCTCTGAACATCAGCCCTCCCTCTTCCTCTCTGAACAACAGGGTTCCCTCTTCCTCTCTGAACATCAGCCCTCCCTCTTCCTCTCTGAACAACAGGGTTCCCTCTTCCTCTCTGAACAACAGGGTTCCCTCTTCCTCTCTTAACATCAGCCCTCCCTCTTCCTCTGTGAACAACAGGGTTCCTTCTTCCTCTCAGAGCTCCTCTACCTACTCGATCAGCCATTTTGTTCACACAAACATCTTACTGAAGTGAGGGAGGTCTTTTATAGGATTCTCACTAATTACAATTACTATAGGAAAGTCATTGATATCAGCTAACAGTAACATCATTACTGTAGGTATACAGTACATTCATTACATATGGCTTGTTAGACGCTTTTATCCAAAGCGACTTACATACTGAATACTGTGGACAATCCCCCACAGGAGCAATTTGGGGTGAAGGGTCTCAGGGACACAACGACATGCTGACTGCAGTGGGGTTTGAACCTGTGACCCCCTGATCCCAACACCCACTGCGCCACACCCCTCCCTGTAACACATTCCATGCAGTTACCTTTTTCAATGGGGTGATTGACTGATAACAAGTGTTAATATTTTGCACATCAAGTGTCAATTAGTGTAGCTATGGTCTAAGTTTATGAGGAGTAAGTGTTATCCACTGTGAGAAGATCATTTTGTTTTGTAGACATGAGTTACACAAAAGATTGTTGATGTTTGTGTAGAGAATTGTAACTTCAGTTAGAGAATTGTGTGATCTGTTTTGCAAAACACTGCTTAGCATCTGCATGTTGTGTGATATCAATGATAAATGGTATACTGTTGTAGAGAAATGGTTTTCTGGCTGTGCTGTTGGTTTGATGAAAGGAATTTTGATTCTAAATAGTGGGTTTAGCGATTGAGAAAAACTGTAATTGAGTGGGTATAGGTCAGCTTGTTGCGTGAACAATGTGGACCTTTGTCCAGCCTTCTGGCAGTGAGAGCAACTGTCCACATAAGCTTTAGTATTTAGTCCAACTGAACACATTTTTTGGTATATAAAAATGACTAAATCCGTGTTTAGGCTATAGAGTGCTTTAGAGAAGGTATTCAACCACACCAGGTGAGACTAGAAATAGCAGTTTTCTTTGGTTAAGCCTTTAGCAATGTTACATGGTAGACTTGTTTGGTACTGAAGGTGAAATTAACATCAAGCAAAGACAAACCAAACCAAAGAGGAAGGAAGAAATGTCTGACTGTTGGCTCAAGAGATTGGGAGAGGGGATCCGTGGAATTAGAGGAAGCCATCTGACATTTTAGGGGAAATGAAGCATTGGTGTAATCTAGCTCAGCAAACAGGGTTTTATGAGGAACCACAATAAAAAATGCGGGAGAAGAAATGGAGGAAATGCAAATGATAAGATTATATTTGTGTGTGTGGCACGTGGAAACTAATGCTACCACAGATGGAACAATCTAACATGTTGTCATGTTAGCAGAAAAGAGGAGCAATGGCACATATAGTCCAGGGTAACATTACCAGAGTGGGATACATAGTGTGTGTGTGTACAGTATACACGCTCACATCACTGTACACACACACACACACACTCCATATGTGGGAGTTGCCTACACAGTTTCACAATGTGTGTTTGATAGCAAACAAACACAAAGTAACATCAACACTGACCAAATGACCTTACAACGGCCAAAGGACAGCAGATGATCGTTTCTCAAATTACTGATATTATAAGACCAGAAATATCTGTATAATCGTGCCTTGATACGTCGAGTTCTGTATGATCACGGAAATAGTGTCTAATATTTGGTTAGTGGGGGTTAAGGAGGCCCTTTCACCTTAAAAACTGTAATTAAAAAATAATTGCCTCCTTCTCTGTTTCTACAAATATCAGAGCCTGTGAGGGAAGCTTTTAATAAGCATGCATAAAGGAACAATCTGCAACTGACTGCACAATCTCAAATAGCAAGGCGGAACTTTGTGTTTTTTTCTACTTTTACTTTGTTCATCCTCTTCGCTCATATAAACTTCAATTTGTAATTAAAAATGATTGAATGGATGAATGTGTTCAAAAGGAAGTACGATCTAACCCCAGAAACACAATAAACAGTCATCACCTAACTTCCTCACAGCCCAAACTAATCTAAGACGTAATTTCGGCGATGCAAAGACCAGCTTAAGCTGCACGCAGATCAAATGTAGCCGTCAGTGGCTCACAGGGAGTTCCATCTTTATCTAAAACAGGTGCTGCCGTGTATCACTCCGCAGACAGCTGTGCTACTTGTGATGTGAAAGACAATACGTTGAATTTCACTCTGAAGACAAGAGCATTGACCTTGTGACCAGTGCGCACTCATTGGTAAGACTCCGACAGATGAAATGCAGGCATCTGTTTTCAAACCGTCAAACCAATAATAAAGTCACTTATCTACTGAATTGAAAGCCCATATTGCTTTTTAATCAGTGTATCATTATGATATTCATACACTTTGAGTGTGGAGGAACAGTTAGAGTTGAACTGCATGATCAGTGTCAGATTGCACCTGTGCCATGTATATTAATCACTTATATGTTAACATATGATTTAAACTCTAAACTAACATTACAACAACAAAAAAGGCTTATCCTTATTATCTGTCAACTGTTATCCGCCCTATACTGTGCTTTCATTTCTCTTATTGCTGTTGCTGCTATGAGAGCTGCATTTCATAACAGGGATCAATACATATTTATCTTATCTAAAAACAATTGACAGCCCAGGACTTCTCTAGAAACCTTGGAAACCTTAAAAGTGAACGCATATTAATCACAACTATAAACCAAACGTCCTCCCGTAACTCCAGGGTGGATGTTTAACATGAATTGGATGGTATTGAAAAGCCAAAGAAAGAGACAAGAGCCATGTGTTACACTGACTGGAGACCACTGGACATCAATAAGAACCATCACTACCTCCACCATAACTCCCACAATGCACTGGTTCGTGAGGTGAAAACAGAGGAAAGGCACTTAAGATAGTTCAAGTAAATACGAGTATATTAAACTTGTGATTAATCACAGAATATTGTCGTAGTTAACGTGATCACACTTTTAATTGATTGACAGCGCTATTTATCTGATCTTATCCATTACATTGCATTTAGCTGACGCTTTTATCCAAAGCGACAATAAGTGCATTCGACCAAGAAGATACAACCTTGAAGAAAACAGAATCATAAAGTACATCAGGTTTCATAGAGCCAAGCATTTAAAGTGCTACTCAACTGGCTTTAGATAAGCCAGCCCTTTGTTAGTATATAAGTGCTCTGTTAGCAGTTCTTTGTTAGTAGTTCTATCGCTCGAGGTGGAGTCGAAAGAGATGAGTTTTCAGTCTGGAAGGTGTGTAAGCTTTCTGTTGTCCTGATGTCAATAGGGAGCTCATTCCACCATTTTGGAGCCAGGATAGCAAACCCACGTGTTTTTGTCTGATGGGAACTTGGGTCCCCCTCGCAGTGCGGGTGCAGCGAGTCGTTTGGCTGATTCAGAGCGTAGTGCACGCGCTGGGGTGTACAGTTTAACCATGTCCTGGACGTAGGAAGGGCCAGATCCATTCGCAGCATGGTACGCAAGTACCAGTGTCTTGAACTGGATTCTAGCAGTTACTGGAAGCCAGTGGAGGGAGCGGAGGAGCGGCGTGGCGTGGGAAAACCCTATCTTGGTTTGATGTATCCCCATTTCAACAGGTCATACACATTTGGATATATTGCATGATTTAAGCACAGCACTATGGTCTAAGTAACATAATTCAGTGTGTCCACAGCCATGCTTTGAATATGAGTAGAATGGATTTTTGGCTGGGTTTGACTTTTGGGGGATTGCAGTTCATTTTAGCCCCCCAGCATGATGCCTAAACAGCGGTAAGTGAATGTGACAATGAGACCCCGGGGTGGTGTGTGTGTGTGTGTGTGTGTGTGTGTGTGTGTGTGTGTGTGTGTGTGTGTGTGTGTGTGTGTGTGTGTGTGTGTGTGTGTGTGTGTGTGTGTGTGTGTGTGTGTGTGTGTGTGTGTGTGTGTGTGTGTGTGTGTGTGTGTGTGTGTGTGTGTGTGTGTGTGTGTGTGTGTGTGTGTGTGTGTGTGTGTTTACATGTGCCACCATGTCTGTGTGCATACAAAGGGAAGAAGTGGAGCACATATGAAACGATTCATGAACACTGCTCACTGCAGGTCGTGACTCCTCTGATGTTACTGGCATGGGATGTGTGCCCTGTATATTACTGCCAGATTCATCATGGACCATAAAGTAAGACATTCATCAGAGGGGTTATAGAGGGGATATCTGTGGATGTGCAGTATTATAATTTATCCCACAAAACAATGTAAGGTCTAATGTGTGTTATCTTTTTGTATAAAAGCTGTAGGTAATTTCACTTAAATATTAAAGGGGCAGCATATTTAAGAATCTAAATATATAGTCAAGCACTACATTTGGATTAAATGTATGGTAAATTAAAGAAGATGGATTAAAACATGGATTGATTGAACTTCATTTTCATTTCAGGGAATTTGGTTAATCAGTGTTTTTGTGTTTCATCAGATAGTATGTTATTGTTATCATCTCTGTACCTTACTGCTTTAACTTTAGACATTTATTTGAAAAAACAACATGAAAATGCACAAAAGTACACAGACAAAACACATAAATGACATTATTAGCTTAATCAGTATATAAATAGTGACCGGGCCTTGAAAAAAGGTTCATATTGAGGGTAATTTTGGCTGAAACTTAATCATTGTTTTCCTTTATGAAATGTTTTTATGTTAACAGGTTACTCATCTATTGTGCCACTCCAGCTAATCTCATTTCAAATGAAATACTTGTTGTGTTTATTCAGTTGGACTCAAAAATAAAAGTTTTAGACCATATCTGTTACAGCAAAAGGCTTTCAACATCGTTCCTCTAAATTGTACACTAAAGTAAAAAAACATCCTATTGATATTTATTTGCTCTTCTTTTTATGTGCATTGAATTTGATGTTGAGGTAATCCGAAAGTAAGAGGAAGTAATCAGATTACACTACTTTTACATTTTGATACTTAGATTACGTTACTGATTAACCCCAATCCTGAAAATAAAGAAATGTCACCTCAACTATGTCTCTTCACCACACATGTTGGAGCACTCACCCAGAGTCCCCTGGCCGACGCCCCTCCCTGTCCCTCCGGCCCCCCCTGTCCCCGGCGTGTGTGCAGACAGGCGGGGTGATCCCTCAGGACGGGGCCTCTTGTTTTGTCAACTCCTGTGAAGCCCAGCGTATTTTACAACAAAACACAGAGCGGCCTATCATCAGCAAAATGTCAGCCCTCGGCTCACTCCTTCGTCACCCAGAGGAGGATCAGGTTACCTTTACACTATGCGACACTATGCAACCCATTAACTCAGAATAGAAACATTCTCAGCACCGGTATTTGCTAAGACAATGACATTGATAAGAGACAAGCCGCGCTCGTGGCTCCTGACAGAAGTGAGTGTACGGTTACATGTGGCTCCTCAACAGAGTTCAGGGCGGTGTGCTCTTACCCTCTGCTGGTCCCAGCGGGATGCAAAGACACCTGCAGGTCAATCAGCATCGGCACACATGCACACTCTTTAAATTAGGACTGCTTTAACAGGGGGGGGGGGGGGTTGCAGAAGTTAACATGTCAAAGGGACTAATGATAACCTATTTAGGAGAAGTGGTCCTGTGGAGGTCAGTGGCAAGAGCAAAGGAGTAAAGTTCTGAGGTCTGATCACCTCCTCTGAAGGGCATCAAACAAGAACGGAAGGAACTGCCTTATATGGCGGGATAGACTTAGATGTTTAGATCTATCCATCTATCTATCTACAACAAGCTAGCAAAAAATGACTATCTGTTTATATCTAAGTTAAAGTGGACCCATCATGTTATATTTGAATAATATATTGTAGGGCCATACCTATATAAAACATGTATGTGAAGTTTTTTTTTCAAAATACCAAACAGATCATGCATTTTGGCCATGCCTCATTTCGCTCTATTTGCTCTTTTCCAGCCTTGTTTTTGCAAGGGCTGATTCTGTGACTACAGCGCCACTTACAGGCCTAGCATATGTACTACAGCGTCTCCAGCGCTTTCGAGCGGTCTCATTCCCCTGATAGGTGGAGAGTTACCCATATAGGCGGAGCACCCCTTTTCTGACGTCAGAACAATTCAAATCTGTATCAGTCTGTATCAGATCCGTTGCAAACCCGTTTTTAGAAATGTGGGAATGGAGGAAAAGAGAGAGGGTTGTGTTTTCTGACACTTGGTGAGTTCCCTGACCGGGGACACATATTCATGTATAAAAGACGTACAAAAGTGCATTTTGCATGATAGGTCCCCTTTAACGTTTGCTATTTACCTAGTTAGCTAGCTTACATTAACTTCCCATATTACAAGATAGCTATCTTGCTAGCAAATGTTAGCTACGGCTAAATTGGTGGCTCTTGTAATTTAAATTGGGATTATTGTTTTACACCCTATGGTTAAACATGCACTCTGGACCTGTGTCTAACAGGCAGTAAAAATAGTTATCAAAACATGGTTGACATGATTTTTTTAATCTGACCGGCTGCTCTCCTACTGCCAGCAGCTCCTCGCAGCTCAACATATCGCTGTAAATATTGGTAATCTAAATGGATAGTTTATCGCTTTTTACTTAATAACAGTTCATTCAAAAGCTTGAAAATTGTTTCTTTGGCAAGTAAAAGTTGAAAAAGCTGGCGATGCTATGCAATGTAATAGCAATACGCGCTTTATTGCGGAAGTAACGACAGCGCCCTAGAGCAGGCTAAACATTAGGTGAATAGAAACATACCATTTGTAACTGTGAGTTTAGACCTTGCCACTGATCAACACACACGGTTTCTACTTCCTTTTATTTACAAGTTTGTTATCTGTGTTTTGGAAGGAAGCTGAAGATGACGTGGTTGTGTTGGGCTTCCCACACATTTATGAGCCAATCAAGGAGCCAGCAGAGTTAGCACGGCCGCAGGCATTCATGTTTTAAATTTCAAGGTTTCAATTAGCACTTTTTAAAATGCATGCAACTGCTCTGATTTAAGCGTTATCTCATCATCTATATCTCAGAATAGAAAATAAAAGCCCATTCCCGAATAGAGTTGATATAGGGCTTTAATATCTTACTCTAAATTACTCATTGTAATTTAGATCCTACATTAAATGACCCCCGACAGTTATGACAGGATTTCAGAGGCGAGTCATTTCTTCACAACAGCTCCACATTTTCAGGAATACTGTATTTTAAACTATAGGACTTCAGTTCCACTCTGCAGAATGGACCACAGCACATGCCCTACAGTAACCTTTTTCCATCTCCCTCTCAATTCTCGATACCAACACCCCAGCCTGCTACAGCAAACCCAGCCCGTTTCCCATTGGTTAGCCCCAAGGCACAGAGGAGCATATCTGTAGCCAACCTTGACGTGCTAAACTAGGACGCTGAAGGGGACAGAAATGGGAGGAGAAGCAGGGGAGCGAGAAGGAGACGAGAGAGAGGGGGAAAAAGGTAATGAAAGGATGGTGGAAGTGTGGCGGAAATACGGAAGTGAGGATGGAGAGCAGAGAAGGGGACAGAGTAAGGATAGGCGAAGAGGGAAGGTGGAGAGTAAAAAGGAGGCAGAGAATAGGGGGAGATTTGTACTCTGCGCCTGGTCTCCATCTCCTCCATTCTCTGCTTGAAAACAGGAAAAATCAATACACCCACAGTCTAGTGTACATGAACTGGATCATTAAAAATATATAATCAAAACACCCCAGCGTCATCTTTCATCACTATATCCATCATGTGAACGGGCACGGATGCGGGTATGTCACCAACGTGCCTGTAACAATGTAATAACCCAATCAATGGCCTTCTAATTATTTCAGTGCCTCGGTTAATTGTCCAGTTAAAGCGGTCTTTCAGCCTTGACTCTCAGAGAGGCGCCAGAGACAGGATGCTTGTTAACAGATGCACACAGCAGAACCGGGCTGTTGTAATAAGAATATCTGACTTCTTAGCTTCACAACTCAATCCAACTCAGGGTCGCAGTGTTGCCTAGTAACGATGGCACACTACTGACCTTATCTATGTGGTCATAAAAATGTATGAAGGAGCCCCCCCTCCTCATTCCTCGCCTTCAAACCTCCTCCCTGCCTTCCTACAACCACACCACCACCCTCTCCTCCTCTCTGAGTAGCACCTAGCCAGGGGGCGAGCACCCTCTGCACTCCTTCCCTTGCAGGGCAGCTCTGCGGTGGGTGTTATCTGCTATCCCTGTATTTTATTAAGGTGAGGAAACATGTACACTTTTGCAAAAAACACAATGCGCTTTTGTGCACTGTACGCTCGAGGTACACGCACGCAGAACACAACAGATACAGCGCTAGTGGGCGGGCGGTGGGAGGCTGGAAGGATGCAGATTGCATGCTATGAAACTGATAGATAGCTGTAAGAACAGAGGGACACAGTGAAGCGCAAAGGAGACTCAATCGCACACCGCAAGGTGAGTCTGTGAGAATATCACTTCAGAGTGGAATCATGCTCTGCAGAAACATGGCAGACAGTAAGATAACCTCTGCAGTGAGCTTCAGACATGCTGTGTTTGTGAAAGCAATTTGCCAGTGAGATATGAGATGCATATGATCTTTATCTTCTCATGAGTCCTAAGAGACAGCTTCTCTAATTGGCTATCACCTTGGAGATACCCGTCCTAATGAGGAAACTAACTCCAGGTGCTGCACCTGATATAACCCCTGAGAGGCACAGGGGGAGTGAGACACATACTGTATACACACACACCTGCTCCATCTGTCTGCTTTACAATTAGCACCATCAGGCCTTGCTACTGTATGTCACGATGTTCACCGCAAAGTCAAAGCACAGATCTGAAAACTGCTTCTATGTAATTTATTCAACAGTGGTTACTAAACTAAGAAGCAGAGACAAAGTTGTTCAGTTCCTTGCAAACAAAACATTGAAGTGTTTTTTATTTAAGCAACATTTCTACAAGTCAACATCTATAGCTATTGTTATACAAATGAGAGAAACAGTCAGACATGCAAGGGACAGAGGTGGAATGTAACCAAGTACATTTACTCAAGTACAATTATAAGGTACTTGTACTAGAGTATTTCCACTTCCTGCTACTTAATACTTTCACTTCCACATCTCAGACCAAATGATTGTACTTTATACTTCACTACATGTATGTGACAACTTTAGTTATCACTTACTTTCTACAAATTCAGATTATTACAAAATATAACTACAACAATCAACTAATAAATGTGTATGTATTATTATAGATGACTATTATTATAACTTTGACTCTGATAAATGTAACAACCCAGCAGTATATGAAGCAGTGGGAATGAGCTTTTCCTTTACTAGTTGTGACATTAAAATGCATCAATGTGCCAACATACACTGAACAAAAATATAAACGCAACACTTTTGTTTTTGCTCCCATTTTTCATGAGATGAACTCAAAGATCTAAAATATTTTCTATATACACAAAATAACCATTTCTCTCAAATATTGTTCACAAATCTGAAAGAATCTGTGACAGTGAGCACTTCTCCTTTGCCGAGATGATCCATCCCACCTCACAGGTGTGGCATATCAAGATGCTGATTAGACAGCATGATTATTGCACAGGTGTGCCTTAGGCTGGCCACAATAAAAGGCCACTCTGAAACGTGCATTTTTGCTTTATTGGGGGGGTCTGGGGGGGTCCGAAAACCAGTCAGTATCTGGTGTGAGGGGTAGGGGTAGGAGTAGGGTTAGGGTAATGTTGTGAATCGAGTGGCCCATGATGGTGGTGGGGTTATGGTATGGGCAGGCGTATGGTATGGGCAGGCTAATGTTATGGACGACGAACACAGGCCACTCGATTCACAACATTACCCCAACCCTACCCCTCACACTATATACTGACTGGTTTTCGGACCCCCCCAGACCCCCCTAATAAGCAAAAATGCACGTTTCAGAGTGGCCTTTTATTGTGGCCAGCCTAAGGCACACCTGTGCAATATGCTGTCTAATCAGCATCTTGATATGCCACACCTGTGAGGTGGGATGGATTATCTCGGCAAAGGAGAAGTGCTCACTATCACAGAGTTTTTCAGATTTGTGAACAATATTTGAGAGAAATGGTTATTTTGTGTATATAGAAAATGTTTTAGATCTTTGAGTTCATCTCATGAAAAATGGGAGCAAAAACAAAAGTGTCGCGTTTATATTTTTGTTCAGTGTATATTCATAGTTTTGTTTACTTCTGGTACTTGAGGCATATCTCAATGTAAATGCTCACAAAACCTAAAGAACACAATACAGGAAATGGAAAACCCCTAAAAGAGTAAAAGGCCTCTTTAATAAAGTACAAAATCAAACTTTATCAACCACTGACAAAGAGATAATAACATCTGAGGATGACCTCAGATGGACTGTCACAGGGTCAAAGACACACCCAGTTTTTTCTGTTGGGCAGACTATTTAACAACAGCTGCATTAAGCCGACAGCAGCACTAACAGAGCACTATCTGTTGACAAACTGCATCTCAATAATGAGGACGGCCACAGCCTGCCACTACTACTACTACATCTGCTCTGAGGCACCGGCGCATCAGGTGGGCCCGGTGGTATTTGAACAACCACAGACGGCATATGTTTGTGTGTGTAAGCGTGAGAGTAACTAGGGACACTGGTGAGGGCATGAGTAGTGCCTTGAGGCGAGGAGCAGAAGGGGTGGCAGGGTTAGACGCTAGCCTCTATGAATCATCTACGTGTCACTAATGCTTTTCCTATGAATGAGCAAACAGATACAGATACACTGCAGAGAGGCAACCACCATGGGGGGAGAGAAAGTGTGAGCAGCCTGTGAGACTAGCATCCTTAGTCAGTATGCTGTCTGAACAGTGAGCATACAGTTACAAGTAATTGATGTAAAAGACAACAAACTAAATCAAAAGCAGCTGTCTTTTATATGTCTGTGTGTGGATGTGCAGTGATGTACCCACACACCTGTTGTCTGGCTCGTCCCTCTCATCTTATTCAGGCTCCTCATTTGGGCTGCGCTCCTGCAGCTTGGGAATATGTACACCTTGTTAGGAGGTTGACAGCTCTGGCAGGGGGAGAGACGGGGAAATAGCTTGTTATGAAGAACAGGCTAACTATATGCAGGCATGGGGAGTAACGGATTACATGATATGGGATAAAATAATCAAGACACACACAAAATATTGTTTTTCCTAACAGTTACATTACTGTTACATTTATAAGCCTGACAGTATGTAAATCCAGCATTTGCAGAGAGAGTGAACACACAAATAAACTTAAATAATCTATTAAATGTGAAAAGAAATCTTCATCTCAGACTAAATCAATTAATAAAGCAAGCCACATTATGCCAGTTTTAATATTTGAAGCTAAAAGCTAATTGACCCTAGCCGCCCTGCTAATAAAGCAGCATGGTAGACTGGATATCCAAATGAGATTTGCCTTAGAAACATGTGGCCGGCCTGCTCATTATGACCTTCCCCGTCTGTAATCCTCATTTGCCGCTCATCCAGCTTTGTCATGCCTGCGCTGCAATTACACTGCATCTAATAACACAGGGGAATTCAGCAAATCTCTGATCAGCATTAGCCTATAGACTTACAGTGATTGGGGCTGTCTGTGGGGCTGATTATCACAACTATGTGGGACAGAGAGCTGCGGTCACAACAGCCAATAAAGCTTATTCAAGACTTCTTAATGCACTGTTTCTACTGTGAACATAATATTTGACTGAAGTGAAAAATTAATTCCTCCATGTTATGTTATACAATTTAAAATGTTAATATGCACTATTAATTTATTGTAGAACTTTAAAGAGACCCTATTCAGCTTTTGGGGGTTTTCCCTTTCCTGTAGTGTGTTCATAGGTTTTAGTGCATGTAAATAGTCTGCAAAGACTAACATCCCTGTGTTCCCTTCAGAAGTAAACAAAGGAGTCCAATGGAGGCGTTTCAGGCAGAAACACCTCCATTGTTTACTTCCTGAACATAGTGACATCACTCTGTAAAACTCGTGCTTCCATTTGCTCGCTAACATTTTTGAACATTAAAGCATGTAAACATGTCACAGTAGAGGCACACAATTATAGGGCCCCTTTAACAACAGAACAACATCTCAACCTAATCACACCTGTAAACTATCTAATTCATATTTTTAATTATGTGCGACCACTAAAAAAAACGTTAAATATCTGGAGTTTATGTGTGTTTAGGTCCTCGTGTGTGTCTGTTGTTAAGACGGATATGAGATAATGTGGAGCTCTTCTCTCTCATCAGCTGTAATGATCAGAGCTGTGAGGATTAAGTACCAATGTCCCAGTAAAGGAGATTTGCACTGCCAAATGTAGGACCACTGGCTCTACTAAGCTGCCTAATTTACTCACACACACATAACTACATCAACACACACATACACAGAAGATACTACAGCAGCCTCAGATTGGATTAAAGCTGGAGGAATGGTGTGGAGCGCCTTGTTGTGGCCAGCAGAGGGACTGCAGGAGCAAGCTGCATTAAGACATACAGAGAGGCACATTATTAAAAATATAACCAATGACAAAAGTAGCTTAAAGCAGTGCAGGCTCGTGGAGTAATACATTACATAAATGGCATGATTACAATGTAGTAAAAACTATAATGAGCATACTGTAGTGTTTGTTATAAAAGGATCAGATTGTATTTCTTCTTTGTAAGCTGTACTGTTCTGTAGGCTAATAGTCTGAATCTATACTATATATTTATTTGCATTGCATTTAATATTGAGGTAATCCAGGTTACATTAATCTAATATTTTGATACTCAGATTAGGTTTCTGATTACATTTCCAAGGTAAATAGTAATTGTAACGGATTACATTGTTAAAGTAACCCTCCAAAATCTGCCTATTTTCACGCATTATCAATCACTGGAATCACTTAGACAAGTGAACAATGCATTGCTGCTGCTTTTCAACTCTACGGCTGAGGAAGTATCTCAAAGTCACAGGGAGGAAGAAACAGGAATTGTGCTTAAATGGGTCATTCACAAGACTCAGTGCATGACAGGCAACACACCGGAAAGATGATCTTTTGTGGTCACAGTCTTGCCTCATAATATTCAGGTTACTGTAACTATAGTGATCAGCTTCAATGAGAGAGAGAGGCAGAGAGGGGCGAACATGTGACAGTGTAACTGTGGACTCATGAGGAATCCACAGCCAGACAGTGGGTGTCTCTGTGTGAAGCAGGCAGCATGGAGAAGGCCTATGATATTGATCTTGCCTTAACACTGCAGAGTTTCCACCAGAAAAGTTGTTAGGCTCAGTAGTCAAGTATCCTTTGACTGGACTGATGTCCCAAGGGCGGATTATGAGACAATTGTCGGTGGGCACACATGTGCAAAAGGCTCAAACTGTGCCTAAACAGGATCCAGACATGTATACTGCCCCTCAGTGGTGGGGTTAGGGTTAGGGTGCAGACCATTAACATGCACCTAAACCTATATAACGCACTACAGGAAGAGGATAACCCAAAAAGGATAAGGGCCCCTTTAATATTATTTAGATGGCAGCTCTAAATTAGCCAAGTGGGTAATTTGCCTTGCATCAGTCATTTTGTTTCCCTTTGAAGTCGTTGTATATAAATTGCACAATATATCATGATTTTTTATCCTTTTGCACGATTAGCACATCGTAAGAAATTTGATACGGCGATCAGGTTTTGTTTTTTTGGTGCCTTTTGTGTTAAGTTCCCTGTTCAATTTGTTCAATACTTGGTCTGTTTAAAATAATGACCTTTCTTTTTTTTGTTAACATGCAATATGTTTTATTTTAGCAGTATAATGAAAGCAGTGTAGTGCAGCGCTAAGTGAGTCTCTTTTCAGGATATGAGTCTCTTTATTGTTCGAATGGTCGTTATACTGTATAATCGGTACCACTAGATCAGGGGTGGGGAACCTTTTTCCTCTCAAGGGCCATTTCAATTTTTTCAACATCCTCCGAGGACCGTACAAATGATTGACCTCTGCTTATAAATACTAAAATCACAGCCCATTAATTTGGCCTTTCTTTCATGCTGTGCAAAGAAAAAGCAACCTCTTAATCCAGATATCTTACCATGACACGCGCATGCACGCACGTGCACAGTTGAGGCATGACCACCAAAACAGAAAGATATGGACACAAGATGTGTGCAAATGTATTTAGTCTCCTATTCATGTGAACATGATTTAAGTGGGGGGAACCTAACCTCCTCTAGGGGGGTCCGGGGGCATGCTCCTCCGGGAAGATTTTTTTTTTTAAATATTGAAGTTAAAAGCATCAATCTGGTGCACTTTGAGAGCAACATGAAGAGATCTATGGATACATCTTTCAACATCCACATGAAACAGAACTGGAAGCAGATTTTTTTTTTCTTTATGGATATTGTACAAATCACTCCCCTTTTAAACTGTATTCTTGTTTATTAATAACAACTTTTTTTACTGTCATATAGTATTTTATCTGTTTACTTTATTCTCTTATTTTTTATAATGATCATATAAAGATGTGCCTTTACCTCACTGGTTGGAGAAAAAGCTTCTTATATTCGTTAGCATAGCTAGCTAACCAGATGCTAATAACAAAAAAGTTATTGACTGTATGATCAGTATGACATTTTATTAATCATTAAGAACCATTTATAAACCACTTCTCACATAGTTTTCATACATCAACACAGACTCACTATTTGGCAAGATGACTAAGCCTTATATTGGCTACTTAGCGAGAATCAACTCAGTGAACAACAGACTAATGATGCTGATGAAGAAGACGAAGTAAGCTAAGTAGCCAATATAAGGCTTAGCAGTACAGATACATGGGCTCTCTATTTGGCAAGCAACCGGTCACAGTTGCCCTGTTTATCTCATGTCTTATAAAAGCTTATTAATGATTTATAAAGTGTTCACAACCTAATTAATAAATCACAAACTATTCGTAAACCCTTTATAAGGGTAGTTTTATTGTAAAGTGGTACCGTATAATCCAATAGTTTATTTAACTTTCAAGTAACATCCAGGACTAGAAATCCAAGCTGAATCCGCCTAGTTCTGCTTTTCATCCAACTACTTCACTGTCACGTCAAATTAAACAGATGGATGCAGGAAATATAAACGATTTTGCAGCTGCAACCACAGCTTTCTCGGTCAATATTGTTTTTAATCAAATACATTTACCATCAACACTGATTGGGTATACATATGGCCCCTATCAAAATGTACACTTTTGGCAGCTACCCAGGTTGAGATATATTTTTACAGTTTTTCGGAAACCCTGCAAGTTATGGGTGTAGAAAAGAGAATGCATTTAATTTTTCAAGTAAGGGTTTTGCATGTTTCAGGAAAAGTCCTATTTGCATTGACAGTGCAGAGAAAGAGGAAGAAGACCCCAATCTATACTAGAGCTGGATTAACTCCTCACATTGTAGTGGACATAACATGATCATTGACAGAAGCATGAAGGAAATGCATGTGATTGCTGTGTGATGCTGAGGGCCCTTATTTCTGGATGACTAAAGTTATGCATGAAATGGGTGTATAATGGGGTCTTACAACACTATATCAGGCCTTTTTCATTATATTGTATAACTGTGCATGCCATACTGAGTTTATGTGAACATGTGAACTTATCTGAGAATTTTGAGTCATGGTATACAGGTAGTGTTTATATATATATATATATATATATATATATATAGATATAATATATATATATATATATCACTGAATTGTGTGGATTGGAATTGATTTTATTGCCTCACTCATAATAAAACTGTAAATATAATCATAACAGGCTTATATTAATCGGTGTGCAATATACTGAGCATTTTGAAATCTCATTAGTATTTGAGCTCTCTGTGGAAAACAAGTTCATTATTGGTCTATGGGGATTTTCTCTAAAATTATAGAAAAAAACTTGAAAAAGCATAAATATCTACAAGAATATGCACATGTTTACACATGCATGGAATTATGATCAGTAACACCTGATTTGTACTTGGCCTGGAAGGCATGTAGGCAACAAGTACTAAAAAATGCACAGCAAAACTATTCAACTGAATTATAAAGTTTTAAATAACTTGTGCGGATGTAACATTTGAGTGTGGTGTAAGCATGAGGGAATTTCCTTCATTGTGATTGAACAGATTAAAATTACAATTACTAGAGTAGTCTACCATATCAAGAGAACCAAAGGGTGGAACATTGGATTTACTGTAAATACGGACAAATTAAGCGATGCAAAAGGCAGTGGAACAATGTCTAATTTTGGAAACACTGTTAACAAGTGAAACACACATATCCGACCGATAGTGAGAAAACTTACCTGACCGGCGTGTTTACATCAATTTAAATTACTATGGTGAGAAGTTGCTCACCTATACGGCAGTTAAAAAGCAGTTATTTACAACCGGAAATTGTGAGAACAGGAGCGTCTACACCACTGTGCCTTCAAAATAAAAGACTCTACACAATACAACAGTATTGTACTACAATTTAGTGACGTGGAAGTACAAAGTAGCATAACATGGAAATACTCAAGTTTTTCGAAGATGTATATTAATATAGCCTACAATATAAATCGTGTTTCTCCTTTGCTCTTCATTTCAAAGCTTTCGTTAAGGTGTCCGTTAAGACCGTTGGGATCTATCTTACTTTGAAAGTGTAAACAACCGAAAGTGGTGTTTTCAGTTTTAGATAGCTTGACACAGTTGGAGGAGGAGTGACATTTATGGAGGCGAAACATCCCGGAGAATAAGTTTATCGACTGCAGTCAAACAGTGACTGTCAAACTGTGTTAACATGTCTGAGTGTTTCCCTTCTTCTTGACGGCGGAAAGGCAGCGTTTTCATGATGTCGGTCACCACAGTGGAGGCGTTTCCATGATGGCCAAACTGAGGAGCAAACTTTAAACAAGGAGTCTTCTCTTATGCCCGTTATCACCTTAATATTAGCAACACCACCATGGCATACTCTACTTTTATCTCCATATTAGCTTTTAGTTTGTACTTCGGCGTATCCAAGTGTTACTTCGCGATACCGCTGAAGATTTACCCGGGGAAGTTGAACGTGTCCTCGGAGCTGAGTCGCAGGGTGGTGTTGACGGTCGATGGGACCGATGGGACCGGCCTCTCGCTGGCCTCGGACCCCAGCGGCACCGTGGACTTCCTGGACATGGTGGACAACCTGCAGGGAGACTCTGGGAGAGGCTACTACATCGAGATGGCTCTTGGTACTCCTGGGCAAAAGGTAATGTTATATCACCAGTGGAGGAAGAAGTACTCAGATCTTATACTTAGGTTAAAGTAGAAGTACTCAGATCCTGTACTTAGGTTAAAGTAGAAGTACTCAGATCTTGTACTTGAGTAAAAGTAGATAGAAGTACCAGAGTGTAGGAATTATCTTTGTTACAAGTAAAAGTCCTGCATTCAAAATGTTACTCAAGTAAAAGTACAAAAGTATTGGCATCTAAATATACTTAAAGTACTCATTATGCAGATTGGCTATTTCAGAATCATATCTCATGCATGTGCACTATAATGAGTTTCTTCTGGTTCTTTAAGTATGTTCTATTGTTAATACTTTTCTTCTTTTACTGAAGTAACAATTTGATTGCAGGACTTTGAAAACTGGGTATTCCTAAACTCTGGTACTTCTACTTTTACTTAAGTACAATATCTGAGTACTTTTTCTACCTCTGTAAGTCTGTTTGTGTGTTTAAATCTTCCTTTACTCTTTATTTTATTTTTTTAGTCATTGTATTTACACAGGCTCATGTGTTAGCAGTGGTGGAAAGTAACTAAGTAAATTAACTCAATTTACTTAAGTACATTATTGAGGTACATGTACTTGACCTCAGTATTTCCATTTTATGCTACTTTTTTATACCTTTTCTCCACTACATTTCTTTTTACTCACTACATTTATTGTTTACAGGATTAGAGACTGGAGAAGGTTTATATTATTAAGACAAACATTAAATCAACTAAAACATTATGATGTACTATTATAGCTGGAGATACCTGGCATATACATAGTCGTAAAAGTTATGAAATCCTTTACCAGTTGCAAAAATAAAATGATCAACATATTAATGCATCACACATACTCATAGTATTCCCGAAATGGCCACTTTTGATAGTGAGTGCTTTTAAACTTGGCACTTAAAGAGCAACTTCCAGGTTAAAGACACCTGTGAATAAATGTGTAGGAAAATGATGAATACACTAGATTTAAAAAAATATATATACAGAAATATACACTACAGTGACATCTGTCGTCGTTTTTGTAAGAAATGTTCACTTCCGCATAAAAAAGCCTCGGCACGTGACCTCCCGCGTGTGACGTAACAAAGGGTAAACAAGGGGGAGAGCGGCCGGTGTAACGTATTGATAAACATGGATCCCAATGCTAGTTTCGACACAGAAGAAGTTGAACATGAATATTCGAATGCATATGACGGACCACAACCTTATAATTATGAGCCTGCTAGGCGTCCAAGAGACCAGGAGCAACCAAGGATTAGAAGAAATAACGGCCATCGGAGAGAAATTGAGCTGTGGTGTGAGGAAAACCAGTGGAGAACTGGGCAGCTATCTTGGCGAGTGACCGGCGTCACATCACAATATTGTAAAGTTAGCTATCATATATCAGGCTATAACTAAAGTAGCATTGATAATATAGTAACGTTACTGGCAGGACTGTTGATACTGATCCATAACAGAAACTAATGCGCAAGTATCAGCCGTATCTCGCGTTACCTAATGCAAATCCGCACTACGTTACGGTGCTGTACCAGAGGGGAGAGAGAGAGCAGGGAACCCAGGACTGAAAGCTAGCTAGCTTTCTTTTCCTGTTAGGGAAACTGTGGACTCGATGTCCTGACAGGCTGGTATTTGTGCAACCTGCACAAACACAGTACTGCACCATGATTACAAATGGTGAAATACAATGTAAAACTACGAAAAATACCAGCTCACTAAAACACAACCGCTCAACTCAACGCAACTACTAACTATACCCGCGGTCAGAGAGCGGAGATGTTTACCCTTTGTGATGTAATATGACGCGTTTGACGTATGAGCTTAAAAAAAAGCCGTTTTTAAGAGCAGAGCTCAAAATTGCTCCTTTCCCTCTGAATTCCTGCCCTTATGTCTCGTAAAACATATCAAATCCTACATTCACTTTTTTAATTGTAATTTTCAAGCAAGTTTAAGCATAAATGTAGAAAAAACAACAACCTGCAAGATGCTCTTTAAAGAGCAACTTGCAGGTTAGACACACCAGTGAATAAATGTGTAGGAAAATGATGTATACACTAGATTTTCCAAAAAAAATACAGAAATATACACTACAGTGACATCTAGCGTCGTTTTTGTAAGACATTTTTACTTCCGCATACAAAAAGCCTCCCCACGTGACCTCCCGCGTGTGACGTAACATGGGGGAGAGCGGCCGGTCTAACGTATTAATAAACATGGATCACAATGCTAGTTTTGACACAGAAGAGGTTGAAAATATATTTTCGAATGCATATAATTATAATTATGAGCCTGCTAGGCGTCCAAGAGACCACGGTTGCATTCCAATAGTCCATTTAGCTTAGGAACCTTCCTAACCAAGTGAAATGACACGGAAGTACGTCAGTGGCAGCCATGTTAAGTGCCATTCCAATTCTCTAAATAAAAGGAAAGGAGGTTTCAAACTTCCTTTATAACCTCCTTTAGCTTAGGAACGATAGTTACGGCTGTAACTACAGTTCTATGAGTCCCGGATGACCGCCAGAGGCGGTGCTTTTAGCACTGGATATGTCCATCACACGCATGCGCAGTTCGAGTACCTAATAACAACAAAGTCACCTGTGACCCACGTGACTACGGCTACATAGGCCGGCGTCACTAGTGGATCGGTTCCCAGAATCTTCTCGCGAGCACACAAGAATTCTGAGTGACCAGAAACTCTGGCGGTCATCCGGGACTCATAGAACCGTAGTTACAGCCGTAACTATCGTTCTATTTTGTCCCTACTGACCGCCAGAGGCGGTGCTTTTAGCACTGGATGACTATACCAACCATGTCATGAAGAATCCAAACACTTGCTTACCTAGCTGGAAGCAGCGGAGGTCGGCAACAGGACCACGCCCAAAGGATGGGGAGTGGCGACATTGACCCGGTAGAACCTGGAGAATGTGCCAGACGATGCCCACGACGCCGCAGCGCAGATGGTCTCCAGGGACACCCCTCTCAGGGCAGCCCAAGACGTTGAGATGCTCCTTGTAGAGTGACATCTCACCCCTGATGGTGAGGGGCAGGCCACTGGCCCCACAGGCATGTGAGATTGTATCCACAACCCAGTGGGACAGCCGCTGCTTGGAGAGAGCACAGCCCCTTCTCGTGCCGCCATGGCAAATGAAGAGCTGCTCTGACTGTCGTATATGGGCCGTAGCACCAATATACGCCTCTAGGGCACGCACAGGGCACAGCAACTCAGGCGTGCCGTTCTCCTGTGGGACGTTAAAGCGCGCCAGCTGGATAGGCCGATTGGAGTGGGCTAGTGGAAGCACCTTGGGCAGGAACGCCACGTTCGGCCAGAGGGCAACACCCGAGCCATCGGAGTTCCACCTCAGGCATGTATCACTCACGGAGAGGGCATGTAGCTCTCCAACTCGTTTCCCTGAGGTCCTGGAAAGCAGAAATGCTGCCTTTAAGGACAGCCACTTAAGCTCCACCTGGGCCAGGGGCTTAAAAGGAGGAGATGATGGGGCATCCGGCAGCAGGGGCAAGTCCCAAGCCGGAGCCCTCGGGGTGCTAGGGGGATGCTGCCGTAAAGCCCCTCTCAGGAAGAGGGACATCGACCTGTGGCACCCCACCGTGGCACCGTCAACCCGAATATGTCGGGCAGAAATAGCAGCCACATAAATTCAGAGTGGAGTGAGAACGCCCACTGTCTAGACTGCTATCTGGGCAACAGCGTACCTGCTATCCCAAGGAACACGCACATTCTTGCCCCCCAGTAGGGGTAGAAAGTGCGTGAGTGCAAGCTGCACAGCCCGAAGCTCTAGCACGTTGGCATGGCGTGCACCCTCCTGGGCAGACTACTGACCCTGAACGGTCCTGCCCTGATGTACTGCACCCCACTCTGAGAGACCTGCAAGCTAGTTGCCCCTGCACCGGCCCCTGGCTGAAGGGCCAACAGGAGCGACTTCGTCTGCTCCATGACGGCAGCTAACCGACCCACCTTAGAGGACAGCCTGTTTCTAGCCCTCTACCTGGGGGGTGAACCCATAGCCATCCCTCCATCAAGTCGCCGGGAACAGTCAGACTGAGCTGGAGGAAGTTGTGACGAGGAGAGGTGCCACCTCTGCGACTCTAGCCACTCTGAGCGCCTGAGGCATGAATCTACAGCTCATGCAGGCGCTTTGCGTGAGACCCTCCCTCAAATGCTCGAGGCCAAGGCAGAGGGGGGCAGCGGTCATGGCCATCCTCGGGCTCAAGAGAAGGCATACAGGCGCTACATGAATGAGCCAGTCTATAGATAGCCGGATGCAGCGTAGCCGGGAGTGGGCGCGAGAACACAGCCTTCCCCAGCTACCTGCTGAACGGAAAGAGGAGAGCAATGCTCCTACTCGCCGAAAACAAAGAGGGATGTAACTACACCCACGTTACCGGCAGAGGGAGCGGGAGCGGGAGCGAGAGCACTGCCTTCACCTAGCTGGATTAAATAAAGACGTTTAACAGGACAGCTTAGCCGGGTGGCTGCTGCTAGAATCAAGCAACACATCTACCAGGAGCGGGGGCGAGAACACCGCCTTCACTGGTTGAGTTCATAACGAATGCCAGGTGCAGCGTACCTAGATAATATAATATTGGGAGGATGAAATCCTCTTCAATGGCCACACATGCAGAGCACACAGCACACACAGTGAAGATTGTTCTCTGCATATCATCCTAGTACAGTAATAGTATACTAGAGTCTAGTAGGAGCAGTAAATACCACGATATAGCGCTACTGCACAGCCGGCCACAGCTCCTGGAGGACGCGTTAACAACCCGTAGCTCTGACTGTCAGTCGCGAAGCTGCACGCGGCCAGCTGCTTGCAGAGAAATCCCTCAGATCAAACGTTCAAACCTGAACGCTGTAGGCTACAAGAATGTAGCCGCGGTACTCTCGCGAAGCGAGAAGATGAAAAGGAACCGATCCACTAGTGACGCCGGCCTATGTAGCCGTGGTCACGTGGGTCACAGCGGTGACTTTGTTGTTATTAGGTACTCGAACTGCGCATGCGTGCGATGGACATATCCAGTGCTAAAAGCACCGCCTCTGGCGGTCAGTAGGGACGAAATAGAACCACTGGACCTCCCTTGATGAAAGGAGAGGAGAAAATGCTGCCCCACAATGCATTGCAGCCGCAGCATTTGCCGTCACTCAACAGTCGGAACACTCAACAGTTCACGGAAACAACCGATTATGACCGAGAAATTATATCATGAAAGTTACGGTGCTTATTAAGCATTTTAAAACATAGGTGGTAAGTTGCCAAAGTGCTTTGTTCTGAACGTTCATCAGTATTATAATCAAAAAGAGAAATATGAACGTTAGTTTTTACTGAAATGATCAAATAAAGTCAGCATTTCACAGTCTTTACTGAGCTGTGTGGGGTTTGTTCAACTTTTAAAAGATGTTTGAATGGTGATATACACAGTGATAGATGTTAAGGACTAACGTTTATAATAAATACATCTGTATTGATTTTAAGATCTTTTCATAGTTCATACAATCATACGTATTGGGATCATTTGTATAAATGTGGACCGGAGGGAGAGGGTGACGAGCATAAGTTTGACTTTCCTTTTTTATTTAAATTCCAACTTTGGTCATGAAGAATATGTTTCTCTGTTGTCCACGTTCATAAAGCATAAAGCAGCAGCATCAGAGCACGGTGCAGAGTCTCTAGATGAGTTTACAGTAGTCCCTCCTTATTATACATCCATGTTGTAGTCCGCTATAGAAAACTGTAGTTTCCATAGTTTCCCCACAGCAGCAGACGCACATTCATGACGGGGGAGGAGAGATGTAATACGGTTTCCTGATAAACGTTTAGTTTGATAGGCCTCAGCTGTGGAGAGTATGTGCTGCAGGGAGGTGGATGCACCTCGCACAACGCACCCAGGAACAAACGCTAGCTCCGGTCCTATTCCTGATAGGGAAACTGTGGACTCGATGTCCTGACAGGCTGGAGTTTGTGCAACCTGCACAACCGCTCAAACCAACTACTACCGCGGATTGGGCAGACAAGGAGTCCGAGAAAGTTGCTCCCCCATGTGACGTAATATGACTCGCTTGACGTAAAAAAAAGCAGTTTTTAGTAGCAGAACTCAAAACAGCTCCTTTCCCTTGAATTCCTGCCCTTATATCTTGTAAAACATATCAAATCCTGCATTAACTTTTTTAATTGTAACTTTCAGGCAAGGTTAAGCATAAATGTAGTAAAAAAAAAAAACCTGCAAGTTGCTCTTTAAGTATATTTCTCTGCTAATATCTTTACTTAACTAACATTTGTAATGCAGGACTTTCACTTGTAACAGGGTATTTTTACACTGCAGTATAATTACTTTAACTTAAGTTTTAAGACCCGAGTACTTCTTCCCCCACTGGCTATATTCAGCCCCTTGTCTGGCATGTTCTGTCTGCTGTGTGTGAACGGGGCCGTCCACCATGTGACCGTTTGAAGGGGTCACATGTTTCATCCCAGGGCTTCCTATTTAGGCCATTTTTTATATTTAATTTCAAGGCCTATTAAATGGCTGTTTGATATGACCCACATATTAGAACAAGGACTTGGGTCATGGGAAGATTAAACAATTTAACACTTAAATCAATAAAATCAGTTGATTATTTGGAGGCCTGTCTGGAAACATGGCTGTGGGCTGCTGCAGCTGGACTTTACATCCCTGGGGTCTGTAGGTAGACTAAAGCCCGCTCACATGCACTCACATGATGCTGCCTGTGAGGACCTCTGTTTCTAAGCAGGCAGCTGACGGGATTATGAGGCTCCCAGGGAGCAAAGAGCTCCACAGTTGTGCAAAACAGCCCTGATCCAGGCATAGTTGAATCCTATTTTCTTGTGATTGCACATGTGCTTTTTTAATTATATTTACTATTCGGTGAGTGACAGTGCACTTTAACCAACATTTCTACCCCAATATAAATGTAACCGAGTTAGTTAATGAGCTCCTTTTAATCTGTAGTCTATAGGCAGGCAATTAAATCCAATGTGTATGTAAATGCAGAGCTAAAAAGTGAGGAAGTATGATTAGTCCTGGTTTCATGTTCTTTCCTTAAAGCCATCTCTTAATTTACAATTCATTCTGCATGTTATGTAAAATGCCTAACAAGATCATATTAATGATTAAGAAGGACTAAATGGTCCCGGAAGAGTCGGCAGAGGGATTTTCCCGTCGGTATTAAAAATACATGACACTTCAGGGTGTTGTAGGTTTAAAGCTGCATGTTGTAAGAAGATGTGTTTAAAAAGGAGATTAAGCCAAAGGTGAATTATCTCATTAATGGCTTCTCTTCTTCTCAGGTTAAACAGATCACAGTGTCTAAGACGTTGGGTGCTCAGTTTCTCAGGCTCTCAAAGGCTTATCGGTGGTGCCTGCCCTGTGTCAACCACTAAGAGGATAATGCAGAAGCAAAGTTCCAACACAACCAACCTTTAGTTGTATTTTGGAAACAATGCCCTAATATCTGCTGTTCTGATCAAACAACACTGTTTACATGTTTGCTTATTATAAGAGGAAATTCTCCAAACTATAATCTGTTCAAAGCAAAAGTGAATTCCTGTTGATATTGCTCAGACAGCATTAAAAGCGTGAATACGATTAACTTTAAACTATGGCCTTTAACCAGGCACATGTGTGGTTTCTTAATAGCTATCAACAGTAAACAGATAAATAACAGCACATGTATTATAATTGGACTCTTTCATGATTAATCCCCAGTACATGAAATGATCAAATCATGATAATGCTACTAACTTACTCAAACAAATCCCATTTTATTTAGCAACTCAAATCTTAAAGGGGACCTATCATGCAAAATGCACTTTTGTACGTCTTTTATACATGAATATGTGTCCCCAGTGTGTCAGGGAACTCACCAAGTGTCAGAAAACACAACCCTCTCTCTTTTCCTCCGTCAGAAAAGGGGTGCTCCGCCTATATGGGCAACTCTCCACCTATCAGGGGAATGGGGGGTTGGGCCACGGCCATTGCCGCTCGAAAGCGCTGGATACGCTGTAGTACATATGCCAGGCCTGTAAGTGGCACTGTAGTCACAGAATCAGCCCCTGCAAAAACAGGGCTAGAATAGAGCAAATAGAGCGAAATGAGGCATGGCTAAAATGCATGATCTGTTTGGTATTTTGAAAAAAAAACTTGACAGACATGTTTTATATAGGTATGGCCCTACAATATATTATTCAAATATAGCATGATGGGTCCACTTTAAGTTACAAAATAAGTACATAAAAATAACATTATTAACACATTTGTTGTGGTTTTTTTACTTGTCATAGCATGAAAAAACGCTTGGAAGTGCGCGTATTTTCAGGTTCACATTAGTATTTCATGACATGTTTCCATGTTTTAATGCTAAGAGATGTCCCGCCCCTTAGCCTGTCACATACAATGTGTTGCAACGCTAGCCAATAGAAGCACAAGTGTTGCGTTCATTCTGTCACGGAGAAAATGCTATGAGCTATACATCACAATGTATTGGAGTTATAATTCAAAGTGTTGAACAATTATTTAGAATATCATTGAAATCTCAATATGGACCAGATCACTGTTCACATCACAGAAAACGGGATATTTCTTAAAGGGCGAGATGTGTGAAAATAGCACTCTGGATTTTGTACCGTGATGAGGAAGGGATTTCCCAGCATACAAATCATATAGACAAAAATAATAATTGTGTGTGGTAGAGACTGGCAAACAATCACCACGGCACATAATCATTTTAATATTTAGTTTCAATGAAAATATTAACACTGATGTAAAAATGGTCATTCCCTCATATATTGTGAATCATACCGCAACTTTAAAATCAATCAAAACAACCGCAGTTACATATATTTCCCAGATCGTTCTTCCTCATCAGTTATTCATGCCAGCAGAGCTCACTTCACTTTGGTTGGATTTGGTTATACCGTGCCAAAATGTCCTGTAACTCAATTCTGTTGAGTTATTCCCTCAATATTATTCCATCTAAATGATGATGTGATAACAGGGCCGCGGTGTTAAATGAGGCTCTATTCAAATGAGCCTGTAATTGCGACATCTGTTGGTGTGTGGCACAGCCAGGCTGAGGTGTCGAATGGAGAGCCTCACATCTACTAATTGGTACAAACAGGTAGCAGATGCACAATGCCGCCATGGAGCCTCTGCCAATTAAACAGCGAGCGCTCATCTGCAGCGGGGGTGGGGATTTGCCCGAGGCTCAGTAGCCGAGCTGAGGGAAGATAGGAGAAGAATAGAAAAGATAGACGTGTGGGGATAAGGAAATGCCCCTGCTTCCCCTCCCTCACCACAAGGTTTCAGTATCTGGCTTGTTTGTCCGGTTCAGGCCTGGTGTGATTGGAGGGATGCCATCTGCAGGGTTTCCATGGCACAGTCACAGTGATGGGCCTCGTGCCCGGCCAAGGAGGATGAACTGATAAGCCTGACTCCCACAGACCGGCCAACTGAGGCTTCCTGTGCCCAACTTGATGACACATTGTTGATAATTACT
The DNA here is from genome assembly GCF_902827115.2 of Pseudochaenichthys georgianus. Classification (NCBI taxonomy): domain Eukaryota; kingdom Metazoa; phylum Chordata; class Actinopteri; order Perciformes; family Channichthyidae; genus Pseudochaenichthys; species Pseudochaenichthys georgianus. The sequence goes on from NC_047515.1 coordinate 36,899,097, forward strand.
GTTTACCTTATTACGTTATAATGACTTCATGCACACCTGAGTATCAAAGTGGCAGTGGGTTACAAGGAATTATGTGTGCTACTTTTGAGGTTCCACATTGATATCAGGCCTTCAGATTAGGGGTGCAACAACTAATCGACTTAATCGATTAAAATCGATTACCAAATTAGTTGCCAACTAATTCAGTCGTCGATTCGTTGGTGACGTCATCACGTGCGTTTTACGCGACGTTAAACTACAACGTTATTGGTACTGGAGACATTTAAAAAATATATGTCATGTATTATTGATACAAAAACATTATATCGCACTTCGCAGTCTTAGTGTGGCCAACTCGTTTCTAATATGTAAAAAGACAAACAAATGCGTCTATAATGTATTTCGATCAGACGAGATCCCTCTCCCTGGTCTGTGTGGGAGGGGGCAGGGCAGTTTACACACAGCAACACACTGCGGAGATGGCGGAGAGAACGCCGCTCCGAGGTGTGGTTAAACTTTACCCGTCTCGATGCTCGTTGCCAAAAGTGCAATAAGAGTTTAGCATGTAAGGGCGGTAACACGAGCAATTTGTCTAAACATTTAGCAAAAGTGCTCCAGATCCAGACGGAGGAATACACCGGGTTCCACTGTCTTTCTAGCAACTCTGTAGTCCCGTCCACGAGTAACGTTTCCACGTCAGGTGTTATGTATGCTAGCAGCAACACACGGAGTTAACTACATTATATAAACATGGGTTAATGATTTGAGGTAACTGAATTAGTTAGTTTGTTAAAGTTTCAGCTATTCTGTTTACAATTCTGTTATCACATTATTTATTATTTGCTAAAACACTGTTTCTTTTGATGTGAAATATTATTTATTTAATTTAAATGAAAATCAATGTTCATTTTGTAAACAATTTGTTTAGTTAATTTAATAATATGTATTTTTTAATCAAGTATTCATCTTTATTGTCTTCATTGTTAGTTTCCACATGCCTAAAACAACCTCAAACTAAATCTAAAAGTTGATGGCTAAATAAGAGCGTTTGAGAAATTGTGCAAGGCATAATAGTCCGAATAGTCGATTAATCGATAGATTAATCGACTATCAAATTAGTCGTTTGTTGCAGCCCTACTTCAGATAATCTAAACATTTTAGCAATTGCTCTTTTCACCCTCTGTCTGAAACCAGAGCCCAGTCTGCTCTCATTGGCTAGCTGGCCAGCTCTGTTGTGATTAATCGACCGCTTAGAGATGTCCCGCCCCTTAGCCTATCACGTACGATGTGTTGGAGCGCTAGCCAATAGAAGCGTGAGTATTAGGGATGTCCCGATCACCTTTTTTTGCTCCCGATCCGATTCTGATCATTTGATTTTGACAATCTGCCGATACCGATTTTTCCCGATCCGATCTTTATGCAATGCATTAAGAGAAAAAAAAGGTAACAGATAACGGCTGGTCGTCCAACACAATGAATTCAGCTATCTTGGCTGTTATTGTGTTGGCCTTTTCACTGTTCTGGGGCAGTTTCTCTTTCCTTTTTAAAAGTCTCTGAAAGTGTTGGTTGTTTCAGTGCCGTTACCTGAGTGGCCGCTGTGTACTCGTTGTGTTGTTGTTGTTGTTGTTGTTGTTTGCTTCTCAGGTAACGTATTAGATTGGTCGTGTTGAACGTAGCTCTGTTCTTTCCACCATGCGGAACCTCCGCCTTGCAAACATTGCAACTGCCTTCGCTTTCAATTTTATAATACTTCCAAACTCCTGACATTTTCTCTGTCCCGACTCCCGAGTCACCAGCTGAACGTAGCCTCTCGTTAGCTTACTGCTACTATTAGACACTGCGCCCACTCTGTTGCCAGATTTGAGAGAAATAAGCAACCAGGTCTGAAAACAAGCCCAAAAGAAGCAACACATACATAATGTTGTGTAATTTTAAACCAAAACTAAGTCCTCAGGATGACTTTAAGACGTGAACATCTCTAGTGAGTATTATATAGTGATGTCAATATGTTCCGAAAGTAAATAAAGGAGTGCAATGGAGGCTTTTTCAGGCAGGGGGGGTGAGTGTGTGGGAGAGAAACTCCCTCTGGAGGGAACACAGGGATTTTAGCCTTTGCAGACCATTTACATGCACTAAAACCTATAACACACTACAGGGAAGAAAACACCCAAGAAAGCATAATAGGGCCTCTGCAAGTATCTGCTCCAAAGATGCTCTTTTAACACTAGAACCGCCAACGGGTACATTTTACCCGCAGCTGTTTCTTGATTGAATGTAACTTTTTTTCAATGAAATATTCAAGTCTTCCAGTTTCTGACTTTTCCTGAAAGTGTGTTGTGTAGCACCTTCTGTTGTTAAAAATTGTCAATATGAAGTCAGATTGAAAAAATTGCCAAATAAATTGCCATTTATACCCATCAGCGCCAGCGGGTAATATTTACCTTATAGAAAATGCAGTGATTCTCGGGCGATAACATAAACGCCTGTTGTTTACTGTGGTTCCTTATAGAGAGATCGATATATAGTTCAGTGTTTCCCCTACCATTGTCTTGGAGGGGCGCTGCGCCCCGCCAACGGAGCCCCCTCTGAAATTCAAGGTGTTTAAAAATAAAAATAAATTCTAATTTTCATTTTTTATAATTTTTTTTAATTAATATATATATATATAGCACCAAATTGCAACTAATCTATATTTACTGTCACTTTTCACATTGAACATGTGCTCTTTTATTAAATAAACTAAACGCTTTCATTAGAAGTTGTGAGCCCCCCCCGCTCAGGCAGCACCCCCCAAAGCAGTAAACCTAGGGGAAACACTGTAGTTATATATATCTATATATATATATATATATATATATATATATATATATATATATATATATAGATAGATAGATAGATAGATAGATAGATAGATAGATAGATGGAGAGACACTTTTAGCGATATTTTATACTTCATGCTATCTTCACACTAGATATCATATGAAAGCTGAGAGTCCACAGATTCTATTGGTATAAGTTTCATCAGTCTGCGATCAAAACTCACTGTTAACCCTGTGTTCTAGTATGACAAATAAAAGAACATTGTACCTTGAAAATCAATGCATTCTAATTAGCGGGTACATTTGGTACATTTGGCGGTTTTAGGTATGCAGCGACCCTTGGCGGTTCTAGTGTTACAGCTAATGCCATAGCACTTAAAATGGTCTGACTGATTCGTTCTTGCTGTTCTGAATGTGTATCCTCTCGGCGGATTGCATTTCCTTCAAGTTGCTTTGGATAAAAGCATCGGCTAAATGACATGGTATTTAGTGCAGTGTAAAGATGAGCAGGCTCTAATAAGACATGGTTTGAATGTGATAGCCTCAAGCAACTTAACTTGAGGAAGTCTTCATGTAATTGTTGGAATTCCTTGTTCCTTGCTTGTCAAACACTTCAAAGTTTTAAATAAACGACTTCCTGCATGCTGTTCTGGTCTTTCTAAAACAATGTGAGCCAAAGAGGCAGATAGCCTTGACTGTAGCGGGAGCATTTTGTGAATGAACGCTTTTTTTTGTGGTGTTTTTTATGTACATCCATAGACTGTCATGTGACATTACTGAAGAGCCACAGTATAGACGTCTTTGTTGTTGAGTCATCAGTCGGCTCCGGAGCATTAGCTTTATGACCCCGTCATGGTGAGGAATGTGAGTGTAAACGTGGCCCCTGCTCAGAAGAGGAGGTGACAGAAGTCTGCAAGCTAATTAGTTCCTGCTCATTTATTTAATGCCTGCAGGCAACATTATCCCAACTGCTGTTAGCTGGTCCCCACTGTGCGCATGACACACACCAGGAGGCTGGAGAGGTCATAAGGGCATGTCAGTAACCAGAGGCAGGCACATTTGTCTCATAGATCACACATTAGAGAGCAATTCAATCAGAGGTTCATAGTCATGTCTGCACTTTGTGTAACACTGCAATCTCTATACAAATGTGCAGTACTACTGTCAGTGTTTTCTTTTGCACCTGATGTTTATTTAGCAAACATGTTGGCACCGCTGTGGACGTTTGATAGTCTTCATTGTGTGTCTTTATTATTTCCTCTCCTCAATATTTCCAGTTGACTTTCCTTATAAGTTTATTTACTGTGAATGTTCTTGATGTCCTCCACATCTGACCATCTCAGTGGCATTTTAAAAGCTTAAAGTGTTCCTATTAATATGTCTAACTGCTGTTATCTTTACCCTGTGTCTCAGGTGGAGCTGTGTGAGCGAGGGTTGGGTTGGAGTCAGATCCCTGTTAACAATAACTCTGTGTGTTTTTCAGGTGAACATCCTGGTGGACACGGGCAGCAGTAACTTCGCCGTGGCTGCAGCTTCACACCCATTCATTACTCACTACTTCAACACTGCACTGTGAGTCACACACACTTTTGGATATATCTCACACACAATATTGAATTTAGTTATTTGTATACCTTGTATGATCTTCACCGTAGCATTTCCATACAAATTGTTACATGGTATTGCTATGGGGACGGGAGATATAGATTCATTATTACATTTATTTGGTTTATTATTTTTCCGGTGCTCTATATTGTATATCATGTCATCAACTTGAGTTAGTTCTAGCAGTGGAAAGGACACAGGTTTAAAATAAAATAAAATATGTGTCTGTTTATTATTAAATAAATGCTAGCTAGAACAGTCTGTTTAGTTCAGAAAATGATATCACTTTACTGTAAGGCAAGTGTATTATGTAAGACAACAGATCAACGTGACTTAAAGGTCCCATGTCATGGCCATTTCTACTGATCATAATTCCATTGTTGAGGTCCATTGTTGAGGTCTTTATATTGTGCAATTTTCCAAACTCACATTGGTTTCTCATACAGCATCTCTGTAAAGTATGTGTATTCACTCTGTCCTAAACGGCTTGTTGGAGCTCCTGCCCCCCGCCCCCTCCCTGTGAGCCCAGTGTGCTCTGATTGGTCGGGAGGTTGCGAGGCTCGCTGCTCAGTGAGCTGGCTTACTGGTGTGGTTTCCGGGTCGGCGAGACAGCGCGAAACTCATCCTGAGCACACACAAACACTCACAGCCGAAGTAAAAACAATACGTGTGGCTTGATATTGAGTAAGAAAAAGGTTTATAACGCTGTGAGAATGGGTCTGCTGCGGAGAGCATTTCTCCGTGATCCCAACTCGTCTATTACCAACCAGGGAGCTCTATGCAAGACAATGGGACTCCCTGTTAGTTGAAAATGTACGCTAAAGGTCCTGGTGTGTGAGGAACTCCGCGGATTGGTCCATTTTGGTTCCCGGAAGAAACAAATGGGAAAAGAGAAATGTCCAACGAGGCGTTCTGGCGCAGCACAGACAGGTCTTTTCTGTGTTAGAGTTGTACTCGCTACAGGGCGTACTTTGAGGGTTTGTGACTCTGCAGACCGTTTATAAAAACCTTCATAACACATAAGGGGACGGGTAATAACCAGAAAAGCATGACATGGGACCTTTAAGAAATGAAGCAGTAATCTCATTACATCTTTTTTGATGTAACTGTAAAGGAATACAGTTAGCTTGTTTGTATCCTGATTGCGTTATCCTTTTACATGTAATCTGTTACTCCCAAAGCCGGAATACCTCAAATGTAGCGTTCTAGCTCCCTACCACAGGCCTTTATAACTGTTCTCATGTCTGCCCCTGTGTTCAGCTCCAGTACATACCAGTCAGTTGGCCGGACTGTGGGAGTCAGATACACGCAGGGAAACTGGGAAGGTGAACTGGGCATCGACCGCGTCTCCATCCCCAACGGCCCCAACGGGACCTTCATCATCAACATCGCTGTCATCCTGTCCTCCGAAGGCTTCTTCCTCTCCGGGATCAACTGGCAGGGCATCCTGGGTCTGGCTTACCCCATGCTGGCACGGGTAAGAGATTTTAAAATGTAGAGTAGCTGAGACTTTGATCAAAAGTGAATTACAATCAACCATGACAGTATACATTCACAACGGCAAGAGGCAGATGCACCATGTAAGGTTTATTCTACTACATTTTGTCTGTTTGCAGAAGTAACAGACACATTGAAAACTTAAGAGTGAGCACACACAGAGCATAACAAAAAGGGATTCGATAAAATCAGGTTTTTTCAAGTAAATTCTGAATTATTTCATGACTTCCTGCTGTCACACTTGGCTGTTAAACATGAATAACTTTTTTAAACTGAGATCTTATCCGGGTGTAGTCACAGACCTTTCACATGACAACAGAAACAGTTTTGTGTTTATGATTTTCAGCTGCAAGTCGTATTAAGATTTGTTTTTCTTTAATATAGATTTCCAGTTTAAGGACCAAATGCCAGTGATCGCTGGCCAGATAAACGCACACTGATCACGTTGTGCTGCTGCCGTCTCCTCAGGTTAAACTTCCTGAGATGCCTGGTCATGCATGACATGATAACACAACACTGACATGAAAACCTAGCAGCAGGAAGAGCATCCTCACACCATCGTACACATGTGGTCAGAATATCGTTTCAATCAGAACTTCAATTAGCTAGCGCTCCAACACATTGCAGGTGATAGGCTAAGGGGCCTATTTAAGCCGTTAACCAATCGCAACCGAGTGAGAGCCGACTTAGCTCTGGTTTCAAGGGGAAATGTAACATCTTATAACATGAGTTAATTATTTCACACTGTCTCATGTAGCCTGACTCGTCCGTGGAGCCTTTCTTCGACTCCTTGGTGCAGCAGATGGGAATCCCAGACATCTTCTCCCTCCAGATGTGCGGTGCTGGGCTGTCAGCCAGCAGCACAGCGGACCCCATAGGAGGCAGTCTTGTGAGTAGTCAGGAGGGGCTGGGTATGATCTAATAACTTCATAAAAAGAGCTTTGACTGTAAAGTTTGCTCAAAGAACAAACCTCTGACCCAAAGAGTCTGTGGAACATCATATTGGAAGTAAACTTCACTACATCATTTTAAAGTTACGAAGTATTATGGTGATTGATATTATTAATGCAAAATGTAAAAATAAAGAAATAATTGTGCAGTAATAAAGGTAAATCTAACCAGCAGAATATAAGGTATCTTAGACTTGCACAAGGCATACATAGCAACTCACAATAAGTGCAGTTAACCATCAAGATACAAACTCGGAACAACAAGAAAAATGCATACATACTCACTTCAAATAGGCCATACCCTCGTTAGTGCTGGTGCATTAGTTTAAAAAGCAAGTTGGTGGATACCTGGGTCGCATTCGCAGTGAAGGACAAGCACGTCCATTAGGTTTAAGAAACACCTTTTGTTAGATCTTAAAAACATAAAAGCTGGTGTCCTCCTCAGTGTGGTTCCTCTCCTGCAGGCCCGGTGTAGTTAGAGTAGAGCTAATTAAGCTAAGATAGCATCCTGCTGAGAGCAGGTCTGTCACTGTAATACTCCAGCAGGTGACCCACTGACTCAGGCAGATGGATCACATAGCAGGGATCTTGGGTTTATGAATTATCTTAAACTGTAGAGGGTTTATATACACTTAATACAAATAATACTTTAGATTTAGGTCTAAAAATACGAGTGGAAAGGAGGGCAACCATTCTCATTGTGACAACCATTTTGTTTCACTTTTGGTAGCCTATATTATTTTTCTAAATTGAAATACATACGTGCTTCTTGTCCTTACACACATTAATACTGATTACTGCAATTCTGCCATTCTGCCATTAGCGACAATGCTAATGGCAGAATGGGTGGAAACTGAACAGCTGTACCAAAAATGTGCTTAGCATGTGTCAAAATAAATGTATTTATAATTAACACAACATATCATGATGGTCAATCAACGTTTTTTCTCAGCTTCGGAACTGATTCTATTATGAGAAGCCAAAAAAAAGGAAATATTGTGAAAATAATCATGAACGTGTCGACTTAACACTTGAATTGATGACTAACGGCCCGTCCACACGGCGGCGTGCGTTGAAGCTTCAACGCAGCTTCCCATTCACTTTGAATGGGGTGATGTCACGCTTTGCCGAACTGCATTGTTGGAGCGTCGCTTCGCCTTGTCTCTCAAAAGTTGAGAAAAGTTCAACTTTTCAAGCTTCGACGGAAGCGTCAGCCAATCCAATCATATGCCAGTACAAGCTCTAGCCAATCAAACCGCGTGCTTGTGTGTCCAGGGTGGGAGATTCATGTGATTGGTTGTTGGTCGAGCTTCAGACACGCCCGCCGGCAAGCTTCAACGCACGCTGCCGTGTGGACGCTGCATTATGGTGAACTAGAAAAATCGTTAGTCGAGGGCAGCCCTAATTCTTGGTAATGAATTGATGTTTTTCACCCATGTATTTAAAGCCTGCATGAACATCTTCGTTACAGTATAATGCACGGTGTGAAGTATCAACAGTGTAATTTTCTTCACTGATCCATCTTCAGAACATTTGAGTTACACCACAGCAGACTCACATATACTTAGTGTCAGTGTAATCAGATTTTCTTAGCACTATGAAAGTCTTTGCCGAAGTCCTTATGAGTTCTCCTACATCTTTCTTTGATCCATGACGTTTTACCTCGAGGTCCAGGAAAATAAATATGTTTGACTTGCTGCCATGCTTTTGACGCATATTTGTGTTCTTCCTCAGATCATAGGCGGGGCTGAGCCGGCTCTGTATCAGGGATCTGTGTGGTACACCCCCATCGTAGAGGAGTGGTACTATCAGGTGGAGGTTTTGAAGCTGGAGGTGGGCGACCAGAATCTGGACCTGGACTGCAGAGAGGTACAGTTCAAACTAATGCATTCCTTAAAGCAGAAAAGTCGATTGTATCAAGAGTCATACTATGGTTTGGAGGGTTATTCTGTTATAACATCCCCCTCAGGAGCCTGTTGAACTGAACTGCTCTTACACTGCACTGCTCCGTCTCTTTCAGTACAACACGGATAAAGCTATAGTCGACAGCGGGACGACACTGCTGCGACTTCCTGCCAACGTCTTCAATGCGGTGGTAGACGCCATCACACGCACCTCTCTGGTAAGTGATAACACGTGTTGTCAGAGGGAAGCGATGCAGGGGAAGATAGCTCACGCTCAGCGCTCAAGGACGCAGACGCTTTGAGGGGAAGGATCACACGTTTTCCCCGCTGTAAAAAATATGTGTTTGCAGGCCTGTTGTTTTTCCTCCTCCTGCTGCTTTTCACATTTGTGTAGCTGCACACAAACGGAGCCCAAGGTTAATTGGAACCTTGAAGCAACATTTTAATGAATGGACCTTGCAGATGAATCCCAAGTGGGTAAATGAAAGGAAACAGAAACCCTGTGTTGTTGCTGAACTGACCTTCTGTTTCTGTCTGTTCCTGTGTTGTTTCTCTTTGGTTCAGATCCAGGACTTTTCATCAGGGTTCTGGGATGGCAACAAGTATGCGTGCTGGTTGAAGGGAGAGATACCCTGGATGTTTTTCCCCAAACTATCTATCTACCTGAGGGCCACGAACACCAGCCAGTCCTTCCGCATCACCATCCTGCCTCAGGTACCTGGATAAACACAACATCCCATCACCCTGAGGGACACAAACCCTCCTCGGTACTCATTCTCCTCTGTCGTCTCGCAGCTGTACATCCAGCCAATCACAGACGTGGACGGCACGCTGGACTGCTTTCGTTTCGGGTTGTCGTCGTCAGCCAATGGCCTGGTGATCGGTGCTACCGTTATGGAGGGCTTCTACGTGGTGTTTGACCGAGCCCAGCGGAGAGTGGGCTTCGCTCTCAGTAACTGTGCAGGTGAGGGCACATGAGACGACTATTGATAAGAGATAAAGGGTCTGGAAAACATATCATTTAATGATTCCCAAAACTGTAAATTAACTAATTGGTTATTGTGTATCTCAAAATATGGTTAGAATGGTAATCTGCCAACAAGAGTGTATTTCTCCATGAAGTATTACAGATTGTGGATTATGGAAAATTACCACAATATGTCCTCTTTAACTTCCCACACTTTACAGTCTTGCTGTAAAGTGCCTTGTTCAACTGGTTACTTATGGAAAAGCAAATGACAAAGTATCATTTACCAGTACTCGCAGGTTCACTGACCATAACCCTGAGTATATCCTGTTAATCGAGTAAATGTTAAACCTTAGCAGCTTTCCTGTGTTTCTATGTAAATATGAGCTTGGGCGAGGCTTTCCTCTCTTTCCTTAAAGTACAAAGATCACTTTTGTTCCGTCTTAAGCAAACAGACTGAGGGATGCAGGCTTGTGACAGGAGGGTTGCCAGCTTTCATTTCTGTACTGGCTGGTTACATTTCAAAAGAAAATAATTGTTCTCATCCTCAAATGTTAATGAGTTGCCTTTAAGTAAAACAAATACCCTTAAATGAAAAAGCTACCACAAGTATCATGTGAGCGATTATTCATTTAGTTTTACAAAAACGATATGTGTGCAGTACATGTTTGAGATACATTTGTTTAACTGTATTTAGGACTGAAATTGTACTAATTATATAGTGCAATAGTCAGAGTCTGGGGACATCAGGAAGAAGCATGGGAGTTTTTGTCTTAACCGCCATTGGACTCAGCTTCTCCCGGTTAAGATTAATGTAAAAACACTGAATAAAGCAGTTTGACATAAAAACAATCTGTGTTTTTGGGATGCGGCTCATGCAACTGATGTTTCAAAGGGGTTGGAGTTGTGCTAACATTTCCTCAGCTTGTTTCTATGAAAATGTAAAAGACTTAAATCATTACAGTCTTAAAACTGGATGACATTTATGACAGACTTTGGGAGGAGTGCCTCGGAGAGAAACTCCCTCTGGAGGGAACTTTGGGATTTAAGCATTTACATCACAAACCTATAGAGCACACTACAGGAAAGGGAACACCCCAAAAGAAGAATAGGGGCTCTTTAACACTTTCTTATCCTGTGTTCCTCCTCAGTGAGCGGGGGGGTGGCCCTCTCAGAGATCGCGGGGCCCTTCTCAGCAGCAGACGTGGCGTCTAACTGCTCCGTGGGGCCTCAGAAGGAGCCCCTCCTCTGGATGATCTCCTACGCCCTGATGGCGGTGTGCGCGGTGATCCTCGTGGTGCTGCTGCTGCTGCTGGTGCTGCCCTGCCGCTGCAGAGCGCGCTCCGGGGAGATCACCGACGAGTCCTCGCTGGTCCGACACCGCATCAAGTGACTCGTAGGGAACGGGCCGAGGAGCAGCGAGCAACACACACAATCCACGGAGGCGGAGAAAGTTGTGACGCTCGCCGCCGAAAGCCTGACTGACACTAAACTGCACTCTTCAGTTTTACCCCATGGAGGTACACACAGACAAACTGACCCCTGATGGGAAAATCCACCACCAAAACATTGCCTTCAAAACATTGCCTAAAAACAGCTGTTGGTTCAAATGTCTTCTTTGATGGTGTCTCTTTCTTGTCCCCACAACATGTCATATGTGACAAAGAAAATATGCAATTTATACAGCGACTGCAGCTTTAAAAGTTCATAGCGTTTGTAGCTACAGAACAGTTTTTACTGATGGGTATGAGTTGCTTTTTCTCACCTGGAAACTCTTGTTTGCTATCAGTATTGCAACTACACTGACTCAATTCGAGTGTAGTTTGAGAGGGCACTAAAATCAAACTCATGCTTTTTTTCTTGAGACCTCTCAAAAGGTATCCTGGGAAATGTAGGACATCCTCCTCACAGACAATCACAAGATGCTTACTAACAATTGATGCATTTTGAACAATTGTATAACTACTGATTTTTTCTCTCTAGGCAAACAGTGTTTTATTAATGTCTAGATGCACGACCTGACAATGTGCCTTCTCAGTCTGATTTACTGCAGTGTGTGATCAATGAAGGAATGCTCCTGGTGCCTTCTTCCACAAAGTGGTGCAGGAATTATGGTTTTTTTGAAGGCCGTCCAAGAAGTTAGCATGGCAAAGGGCTCCCTCTACAAAAAGCAGTTCGATTTTTCTTTGGATTTTGCAGAAATATTAACTCCACTTTATGATTTCTGAAGTAAAAAGCTAACACTAGGCTATAAAGGAACTACAGTACGGTCATATGACTTCACATCACTAAGCTAAAGGCGGCTAATGTTCGGTGTAATGACGTTTAGTCGTCTCATTTAGACACTTGTTAGCAACAGCTGTTTTGTCGACGGTTGCGACTTTGAGTAAAGCGGAGGGTGGTGAAATGCTGACCCATTTCCGTCTATATGGACCACTCTATTTTGAAGTTAGGTTAAATTGAAAGCCTGTGTTGGAGTTGGAGCTGCTCAAATGATCACTGTTATTAGAAGAATATTTGTTCACACGTTTACAGATCGTGTAGTGCCTTTGAGTCTCTCTGCTGACACACTGGCCGTTTCTCAATGTCGAGTATACCTGCTGCAGAGCCACTATTTCAAGTATACTACGTCATCGAGTGGCGCCGAAGGACTGTTTAAATGCATGTTAAATCATAGATATATATATATATATATATATATAATGTGTTGAATGCCCAGCATTCGGCGCCACTCGATGGCGTAGTATACTTGAAATAGTGGCTCTGCAGCAGGTGTACTCGACATTGAGAAACGGCTGCAGATACACACAATCAGCTGTTGGAGACGTCATCTGCTGAAATGCACTTTCTTTCTTAAGTCAATCAAAAGTGTATAATGAAACTAGAGATCAGTATTTTTTGATCTGTTATGCAATTTAATGTATTAATGTAATTGTACTACTAATTCTGTCTACGTTTATTTAAATGTGATTGTATTGTAATCCCAAATCGTTAATTTTTAGACACTTCTGTAGGTATTTATATTGCATTTCTAATTTATACAAACACTACAATTAGGGGCAACATTATTTTTTAATATGACACAAACACACACTCCTTCGGTGGACTACGATTAGCTGTGCTGATGTGAGCAATAAAACGGGTGTCATTTTACACTAGTGACAGGTCATACGTATACTTTAATGAGTAAATATGACGCATGCTACAGTAGATCTCAATGTCTTTCAAAATTCAAAGTTGTCTTTGAATGTTGGCTTATTTATAAGTGATATCTTTGGTGCCAAAATCCTGCTTGTGCCGCAAAAACTTGTGACCAAATCAAAAATGTAATGTAATAAATGAATAAAGATGTCTTTGTGTGAGAAAAATCAAGAACAAAAGCATCCCTTATGGAGACAGTGGGGACACGTTTGATTTGACTTGTGAGAGAAACTTCCACTGAAGGAAACAGGGATTTTAGTCTTTGCAGACCATTAACATGCACAATAAACTAACACGACAGGAAGGGGAAAACCTAAAAAAGCATAAAAGGGCCCCTGAAAGTATATTTTGATGATTTGTACTTTACTTGAGTATCATTTTAAATGTAGGACTTTTACTTGAGTGTTTTTACAGTGTAGTATTGCTGCTTTTACTTAAGTAGAATATCGTGTTCTAGCACTTATCTATAGTCTGTAGTTTATAAAAAAGATCCCTTGTGTTTCGTCTCAGACTGACAGCGGTGGCCCTCTGGTGTCCCTGAAGGACGGAGTATGGTGGCTCATAGGGGACAATATTTGGGGGGAACACTGCAAAGAGCCGAACAGACCAGGAGTTTGTGGCAACGTCACGTATTTCCTGGACTGGATTTATCATCAGATGAAGGTAAGAAAACAACATATATTTCTAAATGCAGTTAACCTGTTAAGCCCTGAGCCTGTTTTTCAGGTCTCGGGCTCGAAAATGACATTCCCAGAACAAATGACTATATCTTCCCTTTTTAAAATGGGTAAATGCATAATCTTTTGGATGTAAAAAAGTCAGAATCAATATAGATTTTTTTGAATTTTAATGTAAATTCAGATTGAACATAGTAAAAAAAATGTAAATGATAGTGTCCGTCCAAACATTTTTTTACTTATAGTGAAAACCACCCTTGAATGATGGGATGGTAGACTAAAAGCTTAGAGTTTTACTCGCTACAGGGTGTACTTTGAGGGTTTGTGACTTTGCAGACCGTTTACATGCAGAACAAGCTACATAACACACAAGGGGACGGGTAATAACCGGAAAAGCACGACATGGGACCTTTAAGTAAAGGAAAACATATTTACACAAAAAACAAATATTCAAAATTCACAAAATCAAACAAACATAATAACTGTTAATTAAAGACAAAATAGAAGAAAGAAATACATTTAAGAAATAAGAACACATTGTTAATTTGAGCTTCTTACATGTAGAGCAAAAACATTCTGCATTCATATTATGAAAGAACAGCAATAAGTTATATTTCTGATACACATATTAAGACATTGATAAAAAAAAGTTTCTCTGCACACAAATTAATCTGAAATGGTTCATCGTTGGTTCCGTGATCAGCCATCTTGATGCTTCTGTTGAGGAACAAATATATTTAAAAATTAGTTCCAGTAGGGATAAAGTTGTTTTACAGTCCCAATAAAGATTAGTAACACATATATAAACTCTGCTTGTATTGAGAATACAAAATGTAGATATTAGCTAGGGTTCTTTTTCTAAATCTCTCTAAAAAGGTCAAATGTCACTTGTTTTGCATCAATCTTGATACAGGGTACTTATTATATGTTATAGTTTGGATTCCTAAAGCTTTTAGCATCATTCAAGGGTGGTTTTCACTATAAATAAAAAAAAATGTTTGGACGGACACTATCATTTACATTTTCTTACTATGTTCAATCTGAATTTACATTAAAATTCATAAAATCTATATTGATTCTGACTTTTTTACATCCAAAAGATTATGCATTTACCCATTTTAAAAAGGGAAGATATAGTCATTTGTTCTGGGAATGTCATTTTCGAGCCTGAGACCTGAAAAACAGGCTCAGGGCTTAACAGGTTAACTGCATTTAGAAATATATGTTGTTTTCTTACCTTCATCTGATGATAAATCCAGTCCAGGAAATACGTGACGTTGCCATAAACTCCTGGTCTGTTCGGCTCTTTGCAGTGTTCCCCCCAAATATTGTCCCCTATGAGCCACCATACTCCATCCTTCAGGGACACCAGAGGGCCACCGCTGTCAGTCTGAGACGAAACACAAGGGATATTTTTATAAACTACAGACTATAGATAAGTGCTAGAACACGATATTCTACTTAAGTAAAAGCAGCAATCCTACACTGTAAAAACACTCAAGTAAAAGTCCTGCATTTAAAATTATACTCAAGTAAAGTACAAATCATCAAAATATACTTTCAGGGGCCCTTTTATGCTTTTTTAGGTTTTCCCTTCCTGTAGTGTGTTAGTTTATTGTGCAAAGACTAAGGCTGCGGCCACACGAGGACGAATTCGGTCGTTTGCGTTATTGTTTAGTGTCATATAGACCGTTCGGCCACACGAGGACGACCGAATACGGCATTAAACGACTGAGGAAACGATAACGGGTCCCAAGGTGGATAGAAAGGCATACGCAACTCTCTGGGGGGTCAAACAGCTCCGTGTGTACGCCCTATCCGAACATTTTCAGATCACTGATAGTGATTGCGCAATAGCCCCGCCTCTCCCCACCTCTTCTGCTCACCTCCGCTTACCCCGCGCCATTGCTGAAGTGTTTCGCCACCAACAACAACAACAATGGCGGATCGCAGAGTTGCTATCGTGCTCCGGACGCTATTGACCATGCTACAGTTGTTTGTGCAACATCTACAGCAATAATGATGAGGCAATAGCCCCGCCTCTCCCCACCTCTGCTGCTCACCCCCACGTCAAAGTAAACTGCACCCTGAATTCAGATTATTTATCTTTCTCTCGCGAGTGAAGTCTAACCTGACAGGACGGAGACACGCAGCTCTGCTCACCTGCAGCTCCTCCCGCTGCAGCAAAACACACACTTCAAGTCAGATCATCACCCTTAGCTATTTTAATTACCTCTCAAACTCCCTAAGCTAGTTATAAATATGTTTATTTTTACTGTCGGCCGGGTCACTCATTACTGGATCAGATGCTGCATGAGACAGACACTGACGCTGTCCGAAGAGAGGGAGGAAAAAGAGAGGCTCCGTGTATTTTATCATTATATTATATAGAGTCGTTATTCATTTGTTTTAAAGCTCAATAAATAACAAAGAAGATCTTTGACCGGCACTTTTATAATTTTGTCCGGAAGATTTAAACTTTAATACACGCTGACTGGCGAAAAACTCTGCCCGGTTCCCTCGGCCCCCACCGCGGAGAATAAACAGAAGGGCAACCATGACAACCATGCTTCTTCGCTGCTTTTGTGGAGGAAGTTACAGCGCCACGTAGAGGCTCCTGCATATGTACTGCAGCTTCTCCAGCGGTTGGAGCTAAACGGAGCGGTCTCGTGTGGGCAGACACTATCCGGATAACTATTGCGTGTGGACGGAAGCCGTTTGCGATTGCATTTGCGTTAATCCTATGCGTTTAGCCGTTTTCGTCCTCGTGTGGCCGCAGCCTAAAATCCCTGTTTCCTTCAGTGGAAGTTTCTCTCCCCCCCCACCCCACTGCCTAAAGCGCCTCCATTGGACTCCTTTGTTTACTTGCTGAACATAGTGACATCACACTGTAACACTCGTGTTTCTATTTGCTAGCGCTCCAACACATTGTACGTGATAGGCTAAGGGGCGGGACATCTCTAAGCGGTTGAAGAATCACAATAGAGCCGGACAGCTAACCAATCAGAGCAGACGGAGCTCTGGTTTCAGACAGAGGGTGAAAAGAGGTGAGCTTTTAGCTTAAAATAGCCTCTTTAAAAACATGTTCTCAGTTCTTCTTCCATAAATGCTTTTTATTCAGCATTCAAGGTCTTCCAAGGCTTTCTCAGGAGTATAAATGAAACATGATATCATGGTCAGCTGCCACCTCAGCACTCTGACTTTACATTCATTGTTGATTCGAGTGTATGAGCGGTTTGTTTTGAGTGCGTGTGTAACTGCTTTTATAAAGCTGTTACCATGACCACAACATAATGCACGTCTTGTTTGACGGAGCCTCGAAGCTTGATACCCGAGAGCATGGGAATGCATCGGCCTCTTTGAAGAACAGGAAGTGCAATTTGTGAAAGAAAAATTGAATTGTGCCGGAAAATATGAGATTATAAAGAGCGTTTGTTTCTCTTCGCTCTGAGTACATTTCCACAGGATCACTCGGGTTTATTTAAAGAATGTATTTACAGCTAACGCTTCAACATATTAACCCCGCGGCAATCACACTGCAACCGTCTGGGACTTCCTGTACAAATCAAATAAACTGCATTTTGTGAAATGTCTTAGTGTGTGTATGTATCATGTCTTCATTGATACAACATGTGATATCATTTATTCATCCCAAATTGGGAAATAGTTTTGGCACAGCAGCAGAAAGTAAACGGGTATCACACACACGAGTTACAAATATAATACAAATACAATCAAATAAACAAAAACAGGAAATATATAAATATCAACAGTAGAGAATATATACAGTATATACATTAAGCATCTAAAGAATACATACAATAAAAAATACTGAATACATTAGAATACTGATTACTGAAAAATACTAAATTAAGAATAGATCAATAAAATAATATTAATGTATTCCACACAAAATCATAATCATCATATCATAATTAATATATAAATGAATATATAAACTATAACATATACATATATATTTAATTTCCCACACCTCTATGAGAAAGGAAAGTGTGTTTTTCTTACGTGGCACATGTTGATTCCTGCATCCGTTGCTGAGGCACAGAACATGTCCGGGGTTATCCTCCCGCTGTGAGAGGTGGAGCGGTTACAGTTTGCAGCGTCAACAAGAGAAACCTGAGCCTCCATCAGGTGAGGCGCGGCTGTCAGAGCAAACGAGACGTTAGAGAGGAAATATTCTGCTTTCTGGGGTTGTTCACTTCCCTGTTGTGTGTTATATAGGTTTCTGTGCATGTAAATGGTCTGCAGAGGATACAATCCCCCCAGAGATACAATCCCCCTCTCTCACACACCCTGCCTGAAACGCCTCCATTATATTCCTTTGTTTACGTCCGGAACATATTGACATCACTAAGTAACACTCACGCTTCTATTGGCTAGAGCTCCAGAGCACTGCATGTGATAGGATGAGGAACATCTCCAACCAATAACAACAGAGCCAGCTAACCCACATGTGTCAAACTCAAGGCCCGGGGGCCAAATCCGGCCCGTGGTGGATTTAACTTCGGCCCGCAGGATAATTTCTAATTACTATTAGATCTGGCCCGCCGGTATATTGCACGCACACCTTCACTCCATCCTGAGGGTCTCCTCAGCTCAGAGCCTGACCCCAAACATTGATGACCTTGCACCCAAGATGAGAGGCCAAGTATCTGAGCTAGCATCACAGAGCAGCACACTGAGTCTTAAGGGATGTTTCCTTCTGCACTTTCTCTCTCACGACAACAGGGCATGTTTGTTTTTTCTTTGTGGGAAACAGTTTTGTTGAAGCTGTTGTTGGCCTGTGGGAAAATGTAATCATAAGAAATGACTCTGGAAAAGCTGCAGATAGAGCCATAAGAAATGAATGCAGCTGATTATTTAATGTTTAATGTTGTTTTTATGGGCAATCATTTAAGCTTTGTTAGTTCCAGGTTTAATATGTGCAATAAGTTCATTTCAATACGTTTTGCAATAAACATTGAACCAGTCCGGCCCTCGACTAGTACCCATTTTATAATGTTGGCCCACTGTGTATTTGAGTTTGACCCCCCTGATCTAACCAATCAGAGCAGACTGGGAGAACAATAGTAAAGACTTTTTGGAACATTAAAGCATGGAGACATGTGGCAGTAGAGGCAAAAAATACAAATATGAACCTGAAAATAAGCTTAATGTGTCCTCTCAAAAGTAAGAAACAAGTACATTTACTTACAACATTTGAACATATTACATTTACTTGTAAGGCAAAGTACGTTTATTTATAAAGTACATTTCAACAACCAGGAAATTCAGAGTGTAACTGAGTATTTCTGTACTGCTACTATAACAATATGTATTTAGGAACTTCTTCCATGCACATTTCAACAGGACAGTGAGTGCAGAATGAGGAATAGTAAAGACTTTAGCGCCATCCAGTGGTAGCTCACAACAATGGAAGCAGCAAGTAAAAGTAAATGTAGCAATTATAAATTGTAAAAGTACAAAATGTCTCACCTGTGTTTACGAAGCGACTAAATTCTGTTATCCTGCCTTTCTCAGGAGCAGAGGCGTAAACACCAACGTTTAGAAGGCACACAGCTCCGATATCACTGGAGGCTACAGGAGAGAAAAGGATATCTCTGAACACAGCATGCATTAACCTGAACACAGCATACATTATCGCCTGGTTTCCACAAAATAAAATTATAGACACTCCGATACAAGTTAAAGAGGCCCTGTTATGCTTTTGGTGGTCTTCCTGTAGTGTGTCATATAGGTTTTTGTGCATGTAATTGGTCTGCAAAGGCGAACATCCCTGTGTTCTCTCTCGAGGGAGTTTATCTCCAAGTTCATTAAAGTAAACATTTTAATGTGATTCAATTAACTTTCTGTAAATGATCAGCACTGCATGTACCCCCCTGTGTGTGTTCATCTAGTGTTAGTTCCCTATAAGCACCTGTGATGTGCAGGGGTTTGGAGAGCCTCATCAGAGCGATGTCGTTGCCGCGGGTGATGCTGTTGAAGCCTTCGTGGGTTATGATGCGGCTCACAGAGTAAGCCGGGTTGAACAGAGTGTCTGAAAGATGCACGACTCCAGCATACACCAACCACTCTGCAGCACCCGAGGTCCTTTAGGGGAGGGACAGCAGAGATTCAAATCAAACTTTATCTATAAAGCACTTTTTATACACACAAGGTAACAGTGCTTCAGAATTCAAAAAACAACATCAATACTGCACTAAGAAGACATTTAGGTCGTTTTTTTCTTGTTTACCTAATTGCATTTATGTTTGTTGTTGACATGTGACATGCTGGCCAGTTAGCCAATCAGAGCAGACCTGAAAATAGGCCTATAGGGCCCCTTTAAGAATAAAAAGGCCTCACCATGTGACGCAGTGTGCTGCAGTGAGGATCCAGGAGGGGGAGATGATGGCTCCTCCACAGCGGTGGGACACCCCCACCCTCAGGCTGACCTGCCAGAGAGGGGCCTGCTGCCCCCCCGAGGCCCTGCTGGAGTTTATCCCCCTCCCACAGTCTGAGGAGGAAAGAGCTGTTAGAGAGGATACTTTCACTGCTGCAGGGGTCACACAGAACCTTTATTCTATCAGTATAACACAGTTGTTTATAATAAAACTTCAAAGGCTTTAGTTTCAGCAATCTATATTTGTATATGTCATACTTTACATGTACTGTATGACTTATGCACCGGTATATTAGAAACAGTAATAACATACCAGTGCAATGCAACGTCACCACGCTGTTGTTGGGACAGGTTTTGCTACAGTTGGCAGAAAAAATAAGACATTTTATGTGTTATTACGTCCATTTTGATTCAAAATGTACAACTTTACAAGTTTATCTCCACCAGTTCACTAACCTGAGCACGAGCTGATGCATTATGGGTGCTGTAGGGTTGAAGTCAGACTTTAATATCAGGAATCCATCATCAGCGTCAGTCGGCTGTTGGCCTGATTTAAAATATGTGTCCCTAAAGCACAGAACAGAAAATATTAAACACAATAGTCCTTTACATGTCAATAAAAACTGTTTAAGCTTCTATATTAAAACCTGGCCGAGCAACATACGGTATTCAAACCAAAAGGCAAAAGTTTGAATATGTTCAGAGTTACTGAACCTGAAAATAAGTTTTTGAAAACAAACATACCTGCTGTATCCGACCTGCTGGCAGCTGGCTCTGCCCTGCTGCTCGCTCCAGTCCTGAGAACAAACACTCCTCCAGGTTCTACCCTGAGTCCAGTAGACCTGCAGCAGGAAGCTGGAGCCATGCAGCCGCACTGAAAACACACACACACACACACACACACACACACACACACACACACACACACACACACACACACACACACACACACACACACACACACACACACACACACACACACACACACACACCACACACACACACACACACACACACACACACACACACACACACACACACACACACACACACACACAGGCAGAGTGAGGGACTAAACCCAGGTATGATATTTGAGTACTTCTTCCACCTATTGTTGTGAAAGGCTGCAGGAGCTTGTTGGTGGTTTCCAATAAATATAAAATCCCCTGTTGCCAGAGCTGCCTTCAAAACAAAAGCATTAACAACTACTTTAATAGATATTTACAGAAGTATTTTGAGTTACAGTTTGATAGGAAATATATTGTTAAGATACTTATTGTTGAGGAAACTTCTGTGTAGCAATGCAGGGGAGTCACCGACTCAGGAAAGAGACACGGTGGAGCAGGAGCTTTGATGTCAAACCACTGATGATTTATTTGGAGTTTCGGCCGGAGCATTCACATCACAAGTCACAGCAGTCACGGTCTGACTGCACGGGAGAGTTGCCATGTCAATTCTGGAGCGCCTCTCTCTTGCTAGCCCATTTAACTGGTTTCAAAAGAGAGTAATCAACATGTTTTGATAAGATAGCTTTAGACAGTTTGGGCACACTGAGTTACCTGCGTCCGCCACTTATGGCCTCGAATATGTCATACCCTGGAGTCCACAAACAACAAAGAAGGAAGTGTCCCAGTGCACCCACAACAAAGACCATCTGTGACCTAGTATTGACCAGTCACAGAATGGGAACAATAACATTATTGGCTGAAGCAGCCTGTGTCCTTAAAGGACATAAATAGACGTAAAGGTTGGTCCTGTATGTCACATCTAGGAGTCTAGGATAATTATTTCCCTAACACTTATAATGTTTTGATATAAGGGCCTTTTCCTGTCTCTCTCCCCATCTTATTCCCGAACTCTTTCAAAATAAAAGCCCTATAAAGAAACTGTATTTCAACAGGAAGCTCAGAACAATGCTTTGTTTGTTCTTTTGTTTAAAGGAGTTTGTTTACCACAGCTTGCTTCGTCCTGGCCTGCCGGACAGTCCTTCTCTCCGTCACACCACTGAGACTCCCACACACAGCTGCCGTCTCCACAGCGCCTGCCGTGGGCGCAGGGCGACGAGACTGAGGGCCACAGGGCGAGGTTCATTCACAGAGAGGACGTAGCAGCACATGATCTCAATCCCAATCTTTATTCATTTATATAGCTCACTTAAAGGTCACCTATTATGGAAAATCCACTTTCTCATGTCTCTTCTACATCAACATGTGTCCCCTCTTCTTCCTGTCTCTTCTACATCAACATGTGTCCCCTCTTCTTCATGTCTCTTCTACATCAACATGTGTCCCCTCTGTGGAAAGAGACTCTGAAAGTTTCAGGAAAAAAGATTCTCTCTCTTTTTGCCCTGATCCATTTTTATAAAAACCTGTCTGAAAATGAGCTGATCAGAATTTGGCCACTTTATGATGTCATAACGATTTGTTGTCTTGTGTAGCCATTAGCCAATCCCCCCCCCCCCCCACCCTATCACCTGAATCTCCTCCTAGAGCACCATTGTGTTCTTTGTAACCAAATGTCTCTCAGAGGGGCGTGGGGAGGGGCTCCTTATTTTCATCTAAAGTAACAGACAGAGAATCAGCACTTTGGAAACAGAGGGGATTATGGGTAATGCTGCAATGATGTGTTTGGTGTTTGGAGCCAAACACTTCAGCGACATGTTTTGTATTTATCTGAGAGCTATAATATATTGATGAAAAACAGTAAAATAGGGGACCTTTAAAACAACCTCAGTTGACCAAAGTGCTGTACAGGGAACAAATACAATATATAATAACACAATAGGAGTAAGATAATGAAACAATAATTAAAAACACAATAACTAGAAACATATAGAAATGTCAAAATGTCATGGTCAACTTGTATTAAAAGCCAAAGAGGTGAGTTTTTAGCAGAGATTTAAAAAGTGCAATAGACTTGTTATAACAGTGTGTGTACACGGTATCACTCACAGTAATACGCCAGGAGGATCCCAGTGATCAGTGTGAGCAGCAGCAAGCAGACTACAGCGGCCACAGTGAACTTCACACACCTCTGTTTCACACCTGACAGGAGAACACACACACACACACACACACACACACGTCTTTTTCCATTTGTTGTTTATAATCTTTCCTCATAGTAAATACAAAAATATTTTTCTCCCGTCAAATACTTTCTATTTTATCTTCATTTAACAGAAACAAAAAAGTCTTATTCTTCCATTGTCTGTCCATTTTTTTACATTATAACTTGTTATCCATGTAAATATTGATAGATTATTGGTTTAAAAGTCAAACACCAGAAAACTGCTATTTCATCATGACCTTCTAAAGTGTCTTTAATGATTAGCCTTTAAGTAGCTGAGAAGTGTTTCCGCAAACACACACACAAACACACACACACAGTACACACACACACACACTTCTTACATGTGTTTTACACACGCATTTTAAACCAAGTTGATTTTACTGAATTATAAAAAAAACTAAATCTGTATGTTCCCTTTATATAAACAACTATGTGAATGCATCTTTATAAAAAAGTGTCATATTTAGCAAAACACGTGTATTTTTTATTTAATCTTTTTATCAAATAATATTAAGAGCATTTAATAAAAGCACTTTTGTCAACCAGGGTGATACACATTGGTATTAATATATACACATGTGTATTGTTCTGTATATTAAACCATTATATGAGAGTATCTCTATGAAAGTACTGTTGTATGCAGTTGATAGTAAGTAAGTCCTTTGTAAGAAGATGGCAGTCCTCATTATCAAAATCAAAAAAGGAAGTTTTGAGTGCATCACTTTCTAACATAAATAGTATTTTGAATTGTTTTACTATTTCTTTATTCCGTTGATATTATAAAAGTAATATGAAAACCACATCACAGAACAGGAGTCAGCCCTACCTTTGTGTTTGGAGCTGATCTCAGGCGGAGGCTTGGGGGCCAGATGATGAACGTACTGCGGCTGAACATCTGATCCATCGACTGGAGGGAGGTTCCTCTCCACATCTTCACCAATAACACAAGAACCAGAGTCCAGGTACTGACCGAAACACACATGTGATGAGAGAAAGATCACAGGCAGTGTGAGGAAAATAAAGAGCTTGTTGAACATTAAAGCATGTACTCATGTCACATCGAGACTCCAATGTGAACCTGAGAATGAACAGAATAGGGCCCCTTTAAAAATGTTAACTTTTCATCTTTAAATAGATTATTTTGAGCTAAATAAAAAGCCCTGAAGGTACATGTATCGGTATGTTCTACATTATCGTGGACATATTATAAGTTATTATAGTATGAATAAGACTTTCTTATGTGCATTTATATTCTTGAAAAGCTCTTTAAACTTATATGAATTAAATGAAAACTTACCGGACTGGTCGCCATCTTAATTTTTTGTAACAAAATCTTCTAATGATTTATAAAAGGCAGTGAATGCCGTGCAGCAGGACAAAAGTCTTCCTGGGGAAATTGGATGTAGATAATCTGGGAAATCTAATTGAAGCTAGGAGAACGATGTATTTCAGATCTCGAGCCTCTCCTCTTGCTTTCCTCCTAATCTGCTTTGAGTTTTTACCCCACGGCGATTAACACCAGGAGAGTGTGTGATGTTCAGAGAGGCCACTCCTCACACTTCATGGCTTTGAAGTGTCCCTCCTGAGCACACACCGGTCACAATGAGCAGCTCAACAGGTGTTATCTGATCAGTACGCAGTGGAAAGGTACTGCACTGCAGAGGAACACACTACCAGAGAAGTGCAGAGGTACGATCTGTGAATAAACAGTCGGTTCAATTCACTTTTCAGATCCAATTTAAATCAAGAAAATATATTTAATTCTGTTTAATCATTTATTTAATTACACAGACATCATGTTAAAGCTTTTTTTGCACAAAATGGACGTAATAAAAAGTATAATAAAGTTGCTTTTAAACATTTGAGATTTCACTTACACATGTATATATATTTATGGTTGCCCTAGAGATACTCCATACAGCATATAATAATTTCACTAAATGAATAGTAAAAAGGAGCTGAACTAAATCCCAGCTGGAAAGGCATTTAGTCAAGTGATGTGTTAGGCACTGGCAAAACGTCATACTACAGTCAACAGTATGAAAACAATCACACCCAATGGGGTAAAGATTAATTCACCTTAATCATACAATTCTTAGGTCTTTGTGAATTCCCTCTAGATTTGGTCAGATTATTGATTATTTTTATGTTCTGTTAAAGTGCAAAGGTAAACAGAAATGTATTATTCTATAAAAATGTGTTGCTCATCACCAAAAATATTGTGTATAAAAGGGGATTGTGAATTTGAATTTGTTTTTGAGTTGAGACCAAAGGTGCATTTTTTTTTTCAGTTCTGAGAAAATATTCAGAATTGTGAGAAAAATACAATTTGAGTTTTTTTTAATGAAAGTTCCATAAATCTGAAAAAAAAGTCAGATTTAGATTTCTCAGATTTTTTCACAGTTCAAGGTCAAAATGTCAGAATTCAGAAAAAAGTCAGAATTCAGTTTTTAATATTAGAATGAAAGAAAAAAAAGAATGCCAATCTATTTCTCCTGACTTTCACAAAAAAAAAAAAAAAAACATTTGGTCAGATCTCAAAAAGAAATTCACACGTGGCTCTAATCCCCTCCGTAGGTTCGGGGGGGGTTCTGCCCAGTGCTGATATGATGCCTTTAACAAAAAGAAAATATGCAAAGTAACATCAGCTGCAATCTAGACATTTCTAAATAGTTTGACTTCTTAAAAAGGGAGTTTCTTTGGCAGAGAAAGAAACTCATCATCAGAGCAGAAACACAAAATGCCCGTTCCCCCATCGTTCCTCTCCGGCTACACCCAGGCCTGCCAGCCGGAGAAGAGTCTGCTGAGGTTTTTGGGGTCCATGGCCTGTTGGATGAGCAGGTTGACCTGCCCCCCCACACTGAGCACCGTGCCCCCCTCCACCCCCTTCAGCTTCTCCTGCAGCCTCAGCAGCACCCGCTCCGCCACCTTGTTGTAGCTCTGACTGTCGCTGCAGGAGAGAGAGAGAGAGAAACCAAATAAAACATCACAAAATCTGCTCTCATCAGTTTTTTAACTCTGAAATCAGACATTTTTATATCACAGCTAAAAACACTTTTTTTTTTCATTGGATTAGCTTTGGTCTTTTAGTACTTATTATTTCTTTTTTTGTGACCAACTTTTTCTTTTTTTCCCTCACAAAAGGGACTTATACAGATACAAATTATATAGACAATACAAAAATAAAAATAAAAGACAAAGACATTTGTATAGGGAAACTCTTTCCCATGCCACCCCGTCCCTCCCCCTTCCCACCCATCGTATTCGTATTATTCCTATATTGTTCTATTCACCGGGACTTCCGGGAGTTGTCCATGTCCTCCCCCCCCATGGTGGAGCTGAGCGTGGCGTTGAGCTCCTGCTGCTCGTCGTGCTGCAGGTAGAACGCCTTCAGAGGGTTCATGGTCCAGTCGAACAGAGGGTCGTACAGCAGCACCTGAACAGCACATAGACACAGAGGCAACGCTAAACATCAGAGAGGTGCCAGAGGTCAGGAAGAGGGGATCCTGTCATCTTGATTGTTTGCTGAAAGGGTTTCTATGGTGACGGGTTGATTAGGTTATGCCAAAGAAAACTGTGGTAAACAAGCTCCTGCAGCCTTTTACAACAAAGTGTGTGTTCCCATACATTTTAGGGTGAAGACTTGGTTAGGGTTAGGGTTAGGCATGTGTTGGTTATGGTTAAGGTTAGGATAAGTCTCCAGGAAATGCATGTAAGTCAATGTAATGTCCCCTGAAGTGATGTATACATGCGGTGTGTGTGTGTGTGTGTGTGTGTGTGTGTGTGTGTGTGTGTGTGTGTGTGTGTGTGTGTGTGTGTGTGTGTGTGTGTGTGTGTGTGTGTGTGTGTGTGTGTGTGTGTGTGTGATCTCACCTCTACAATAGTCACCAGAGCTTCTTGAGAGTTCCTCATCACCTCCATAGTCTTCTCACAACATCTGAGAAAAATACAAGTAATGTCAAGTGTGTACTTTGTAGAAAATGTGTAATCATGTTTGTGGTTAACTCTGTGACTAATGGGCCACAATGTGCAGCTTCGAAGGACGACTATAATGGAAAGACACATGTATGAAAAAGGAATGATTTCCCAGTGGTCTTGGTTTTTAAATATCTACAAGCTGTCGTCCCCCTCACCTCCTGAAGACCCCCTCCACTCCGGTGATGCCCATCCCGTCCACGATGTCTCTGGACAGTCTGAAGGGGACGGTCTCGGGGGTGGGGAGGATCTTACCCTGCTCGAAGGCCACACCTGAACACCAAAAACAAAACAAAAGGAAACAGAGAGAGGGATGTGTTGAAATGCAGTTACACCGTGTGTTCACAATGTCGTAAAGAGGACATATTCTGCTCATTTTTAGGTTCATATCAGTATGTAGTGTCTCTGGGACATGTCTCCATGCTTTAATGTTCAAAAAGCTCTTTATTTTTCTCATACTGCCTGTGCTGCAGCACCTCTTTTCACCCTCTGTCTGATACCAGAGTGCAGTCTGCTCTGATTGGTTAGCTGGCTGGCTCTTTTGTGATTTGTCAACCGCTTAGAGATGTCCCGCCCCTTAGCCTATCACGTACACTGTGTTGGAGTTCTAGCCAATAGAAGCACGGGTCTTACAAAGTAATGTCACTATGTTCAGGAAGTAAACAAAGGAGTCCAATGGAGGCCTTTCAGGCGACACACACACACACACACACACACACACACACACACACAACAGGACCCCTTTAACACAGCCAGACCTTACCTAAATCGATGTGCACCAGTTCAGCCGTCTGCTCATCGACCAGGATGTTCTGGATGTGTCGGTCCCCCAGGCCCACGATGTAGCCGACTGAGGACAAAACATAAAGTTGGAAAAAATTCATTGTTTTACTTTAACAATAGAGTTAAAGAATATTCAGCTACTCGGCTTAACTTTTTTTGTATCGCAAAAAAAGCGAATATTTGAAATCTAGGATTTATATCCCATTATTTTTGCGACCTATTGTGATCCCTGTAATTTGTTACATTTAAATGAAAAATAGCTGCGATAATATGTAATGTTTGTGATAATGTCTACCTATGGAAGAGGTGGCCACGCTGCGAGTGTACGCCAGACGTTTCTCCGTCCACACCGCGGGGTCCAGGAATCGCTCCATGCAGAAATACCTGAAGACCGGCCTGAAGCTGCGGCACACCTCGCTGAACGCCTGCAGCTTCTCGTCAAACGCCAGCTTCTGAGCCTCCTGTAGAGACCGCCGCGACAAATATTAACATCATCGTGACTGTGTCCCATCCTGTCTCAAACATCATATGTTATACTGAAGCTTAAAAATATATTGCAAATAAAAGTCCTGCTTTTTAAATTCCACCACTGTCGAATCTCATCCCAAACTAAGATATAATAGGGTTTAAAATCTTTGTTTTTTTTTTAGGTTGGTAGTTACTTTCATAAGAATGTATGAGCAAATCAATTCAAATGCAAAGCCTGAAGAAGAGTGAAACCAACAAGTCCCTCAGTAATTCTAATAATAATAATAGCTTTGATTTATATTGCGCCTTTCAAGGGACCCAAGGTCGCTTTACAAGTAATAGGGCAAAAACAAACATAACAAAACAAAAGTCAGACAGACAAAACAGCAGATCGATTAGGGGCCGAAAGCCTTGGCAAACAGATGGGACTTGAGGGCCCTTTTGAAGGCGTCGAGTGTGGGGATGTTGCGAATCTCCGTTAATTGTGAATGACTGTGCTGAATAGACAGTATATGCTGCAGCAGTACATTCATCTTCCTGCGGCAGGCCAGGTTGGTGGCGTCCTGCGGTCTGAAGCGCTTGTGGGCTCCTTTACTGGCATCGATCAGAAACTGCCCGATCGGCACGGTGCCAGAACACCACTCCAAAACCCCGCTGCGCTGCGAGAACGGCACCACCTGGGAGAGAGGAGACAATATAAGTTGATGCAGATGAATACAGACAAGAAAACGAAGGAATCGGCACAAGAGACATGTTCCACTGACTGGAGACCATCAGTAAGAACCATCACTACCTCCACCATAACTCCCAGCATGCACTGGTTCTTTAGGTGAAAAATGAGGAAAGACATTTAGCTGAGTCATGCTCCAGTGGACGGGGTCTCCGCTGTAGGAACAGATAGTGCTGCAGTGTGATAGCAGCAGTGCAGGAAGACTGTTGGACTTCATGATAATAATTCAGAATTCCGGTAATAATAAAGTAAAAAAGCCTCGGATTTCTCCCAGCAGTTTGTCATGCATTTCTTTATCCCCACACGTGTTTGATCTCCCCCAAAGAAACGGTTAAATGATGTGTGTGACCTTGTATCGTCGGATGTTGAGCTTCCTCTTGCGAGTGTCCGTGTTTCGCTGCAGCAGCATGGAGCACATGCTGAACACCTGCTGCATCACGGCGTCCTGCCGCAGGTCGTCCTGACCCTGCACCAGAGGGCAAAGGTCAGCCGAGAAAATATAGTGACCCACAAAAGCACATTTAGAGCCTTAATTTTATCCAGTGTTCTAAAAATATATAACAGGTTTGTATAAGCATTTTCATTTTTATAGAAACATGTTTCTTTTCTGTCAAATAAACCTAAAAAACCTTAAATAGTTCCAATACCATTTATTTTTATTTTTCCATTTGTTGTTTATAATCTTTCCTCATAGTAAATACAAAAATAGTCTTCTCCCGTCGAATACTTTCTATTTTATCTTCATTTAAGCAAAACAAAAAAGTCTTATTCTTCCATTTTCTTCCATTATAACTTGTTATCCATGTAAATATCGATAGATTATTGGTTTAAAAGTCAAACACCAGAAAACTGCTATTTCATCATGACCCTCTAAGTGTCTTTAATGATTAGCCTTTAAGTAGCTGAGAAGTGTTTCCACAAACATTCTCACACACACACACACACACACACACACACACACACACACACACACACACACACACACACACACCACACACACACACCACACACACACACACACACACACACACACAACACACCACACACACACACACACACACACACACACACCACACACACACACACACACACACACACACGATGTGTCCTGAAGAATGTCCTCATTACAAAGGTGTCAAAGTAATCTAACAAAATGTGTCCTGGCACAAAAACAAGTTTAATCATTGCTGAAGTGAAACGGAAATAGTTAAAAGAGAGCAGGTCTGCTATCAGGACTTCAAAACCGCACACAAAAGCAGCTTTAGCTTCAAAGAGAGACGATTTGTTTAGCCGAGAAACACACACACACACACACACACACACACACACACACACACACACACACAACACACACACACACACACACACACACACACACACACACACACACACACACACACACACACACACACACACACACACACACACACACACACACACCACACACACACACACACACACACACACACACCACACACACACACACACACACACACACACACACACACACACACACACACACACACACACACCACACACACACACACACACACACACACACACACACACACACATACCAAGAGAAAGAAAAGTCTTTGCACATGTGTGTGTGTGTTACCTAAAGTCACCTTTAACAGAAAGGCAAACTTGTGACCTGACACACTTCAGAGTCTCTCTCACCTTCACCAGCTGTCTCCGGCTCGTCCCGTCCGAGCCGACACAGTCGATGATCTTCGGCAGGTTGACTCCTCCGACGAGGCGATACTGAGGCAGGAAGGACCGGACCGTCACCAGGTTGTCATAGCAACCGGACGGATCCACCTGTTTGAGAACAGACATGTTGTTATCTCAAAACACACTTGTTCTAAGATATTACACGGCTAATTAAATTCTGGTCAATTCCAAACTTGTGCATGCTGTTATTTATGTACGTATAGGGAATGTGACGTGATATAGTATAAGTCGGCCATCTTTGGAGGCTACAAGCGACCGAAACCCACTGACTGATCATGTAAGGTTAGTGAGGTAGCGTAACTTTTTCACTTTAAACTTTTTAAACATGGACTGAATAGGGCCTCTTTATTAGAAATCCCTAGCATCCATAACAAATGTAAGCATTTTTTGAAAATTACATTTCAAAAAGTTAGGGATTATGAAAATGTTACCTTGATCTCCATGGTGGGAATTGCAACCTCCTCCAGGTCTTTGATTTGCATGATGGGCTGATCAGCAGGGATGGGAATAGCCTCTTGAATAACACAAGGACACAAAGCAGAATTCGCCTTTCAGGGTCAGAAACAAGATGCGTCTTCACCCCCCCCCCCCCATCTCACAATCATCAAAGAGAAATGGAATAAAAGAAAATGAGATCACAGAGTACTCACTTGTCTCAGTCTTGTGCCTGCTGACGTCCATATATGCCAGAGTGATGTAGGCGTCACACAGACGCTCAAAGCCCCGGATCATCTTTCCTTTCTTTTTCTTTATCGCACTGATGATCTTCCGGGCCACATCTGAACGCTCCTGCACCAGAAAAACATCGCTTGTAAAAACCGAATGTTTAGCGGGCCCAGTTTTTGCTGTCGTCCCTTTCCTGAAGTGTGTTCTATAGGTTTTAGTGCATGTGAATGGGCTGTACATTCTAAAATCCCTGTGTTCCCTCCAGAAGGAGTTTCTCTCCCACAAATCCCCCCCCCCCCGCCTGAAAAAGCCTCCTTTGTTTACTTCCAGAACATAGTGACATCACTATGTAACACTTGCTCTTATATGGGCTAGCGTTCAAACACATTGTACGTGAAAGTCTAAGGGGCGGGACCTCTCTAAGCGGTTGACCAATCACAACAGAGCCGGCCAGCTAACCAATCAGAGCAGACTGGGCTCTGGTTTCAGACAGAGGGTGAAAAGAGGTGTTAATATCATGATTTTATCCAGGAGAGAACTTTAAATGGTGTCTTTAATTACCTGACTCACGTACTTTCCTTTGTTTTACCACATCATGAATATGCGTCGGTTTTAAGTCACACACAAAAGGAGAACTATCTATTGAAAGTCTCACCAGGTCAAACTGTGAGGGCTGCTGTGAAGCGCTCTTAGTCAGACGCGACTTGCAGA
The DNA here is from genome assembly GCF_902827115.2 of Pseudochaenichthys georgianus. Lineage (NCBI taxonomy): Eukaryota > Metazoa > Chordata > Actinopteri > Perciformes > Channichthyidae > Pseudochaenichthys > Pseudochaenichthys georgianus. Next base: position 36,931,235 of record NC_047515.1, read on the forward strand.
AGTTCTCGTCTTTGTTGGCGTTCACCAGGGCGAGGATGATGAAGAGCGTGTGGTGAGGATGCTCCTGAGATGCTCTGCAGATCAGCTGTGAGGAGAAAACATGTCAAGCAGCATTTTCTTAAATTATCCAGCATCAAGTTAAAAAGTCTTGTGTTTTCACTGGTCAAAGAAAATATATTTGTAGATGGACGGCTCGAGCTATGATGTAATTGTGTTTTAAGTGAGTGTTGCATTACCTCGCTGAGGACATCGTGGAAGCCCGTGTCCTCACTGGAGCCGGCGGCCATCTTGGTTCCCATGCGAGCAGCCAGCTGGTACATGAGAGGCAGAAACTTGTAGGAAGGGATCTGCTTCACCCCTTTCTGAAACGCAAAATAAGTGAAATTCAAACCATTGAGCCAGTCTAAAGACTTTCATCTTTAAAGGTCACCTATCATGCTATTTTAGGCAATAGCATAGGTCTCAGATATATAAAAATAAGTGTTTTGCTCAAATTACCAAACAGATCACCCATTCTAGCCATGCCTCATATCTCTCTATTTCACTTCCTGTTTCAAACGTGCTGATTTGGGGTATAAAGCTTTTTAAAAAAAAGGAAATTGATAAAAGAAAAAAGGAGGGGGCTGAGCTCATGCGGGAGATTCTACCGGCAGATACTGCGGTGATGAAATGCCATATCATGGATTATCAAGGATCTGAAACAGTTTGGAGCTCAAAGGCTTTCTCTCTTGCCGGTTATACCACAAGGTGAGTTCCTTTTCATTTCCTGCTTCTTCACACACATGCTCTCCAGTACAGGTTAGCTCTGAGTGTTAGCGATGCTAATGTAAACACCGACCGTATTACGTCCAAACAGTCGAGCATTGTTTCTGATAGCAACGTTTCTGATAGCAACGTTTCTAACCACTGTAAACTTTTATTCATATATGTTTTCTTTTAATGTTTATTTTATTATCTTTGCTTTTTAATGACTGTTTTTAAATGCCATTTTCTTAATGTCTTTTATTTTTGAAAAGCACTTTGAATCAACCTGTGTTATATAAATAAACTTGCCTTGCCTTGCCTAAAATGCAATGCAATACTATGCAACTGTCAAATAGTCAAATAAAGCAGCTCCTCTCTCTTTTCCTATCCACTTCTACTTAACCTCAGTGAGAAACATCAGGGGGTTAACTACAATCTGCGTTTCTAACGATGGGTTGTTTCCGTGAGCGGCCATTTGAAATGTAGCGGCTGCAAGGTATTCTGGGACAGCATAATCTCCTTTCCTTTTATCTTAACGATGTTTCAGTGTATCCTAAACTAAAGGAGATAATAAAGGAAGTACCTTCAATTCCAACAGCTTATCATGGCTGACACGTAGACTCTCTGGGTAATTTCCCTCAGCTGAGATCCTTCCTGAGAGAAATGGATGATTCGCCCTCCTCAGCCCCAGCCTCTCACTAACCTTCATCATGTTGTTTACGGCCTTAACGTCGGCGTTCTCCAGCCACAGTGAAGCCAGGCGAAACACCCAGGTGTCGTGCTCCTGCCCCTGCTCCAGACACTGGATGTAGTTTTCCACCGCCTTACACAGGAAGCGCTGTTTGTCCGCCTGAAGGTTGGACAGAGCCTTCTGATCCAGCTCCATCTCCCTCTCCACCTTTATCGTGTACCTGGGAAGTCAGATCAAGCAAAAATATGGAAGCAAAACCATCTATTAGGGCCATATAAAGTTCCTTTTTGGTGTTGTTAGAGCCAGTATTTTGATCTTATAAGAAAGGCCACCTAATTGTGACGTCTGTAGTCAACTCCTCTAAAGCAGTGCTTCTCAAAGTGTGGTCCGCGGACCACTGGTGGTCCGTGAGCGCCCCCTAGTGGTCCGTGAGTATATTGGTAAAATTTCACATTTGAAATAAATAAATACATTTAAGTTTTCCGCACTCTCGCGGGAATATCTCCACAATGGAGCAAGCTTAACTTTCACTTTCGATTGCATGATATAGCCCAGATAAACACCTTCATCACACATGTGGCCACTTGTTTGTACCATTTTTAGGCGATTTGTAAAAAACGATGTGTTTTTGGATATTTGTGGAGTTAGGTGGTCCGAGAGTGTTTTTTTATTGGTTAAGTGGTCCTTGGTATGAAAAAGTTTGAGAAACACTGCTCTAAAGGGACAGTGATGGGCAACCTGCTGGAAAGACGCTGTCGAGGAACAGTTTCTAACCGTTAAACTACCCTTTAAGTTATTAAGTTATATAAGCCTTATCAAGAAGAAAGAATACCTAAGTTGTTTGTTATTTTATTCGAGTGAGTTTTGCTTATTTGTTTAAAAAAAGGCCTCTTTTCTTTGTTGCACATGTAAACGTTTTTTATTTTATTTTTGAGCAAACGCATCGAACTCCACTCTGTGTTTTCCCTTTCAATAACCCTATTTAGAAAGAAATAACACGAATCATGAGAGCACAGACCTGTTGGACGTCATTTTCTTCTCCTTGATCAGGTCCACTTCCTCCTTGGCCTTCTCCAGCAGCGCCTGCTTGTTCTCGAACTCAGACGAGGTCATGTATTTGTCAATGCTCTGGTACTGCGCGTCGGAGAAGCGAGCCAGAGACAGGAAGGCCTCGGTGCGCTGACCCAGCAGCCGCGAGTCCTGAACGCCGGACTGCTCCTCGATCACCTCCACCGCCTGGCACAGGAGAGACAACGAGACGTCACAGTGTCCCGTTAACACTTTGATTTCTCTGACACTGCCTTTCTGTGTGAGGTATGTGTGTATGAATGTGTGTTCTTCAGCAAGACTATTCAACCTACACATATTACATATTTTGAGACCCGTTTCCCCAGCTTCTCAAATCACATAAACATGACATAAAGGTGTGTGCTAAACAGCAGATAGTCCTCAACTGTAACTGTTTTTTTTTATTTGCATTGATTGACAAAACATTTTTAATCTCTACAACCCCTTTTACAAGTTCTTCAGGAACTATAGACCCCACTATTTTATGAAAACAGTTAGCTGTACAATACGTCTTGTCTCTTCTCTTCCTCTTACCCTCTCCAGGTATTTCTCCAGGATAACTCCAGGGTTTTCCAGGCAGGTCTCAGCCAGCCAGTTCCCACAGAGCCGGAGACTCTCGGTGTAGACCGGAACAACTGCTGGGTTGAAGTCCACCTGAACAGCAACAAACAAAACATACAGACTTTCTATTCGTTTTTAGTTATTTAAAATAATGTAATGCATTACGTTTAAGACGGCACTGTTTAGAAATGGCTCAAAGTGGGTTACATTTTGTTGCAATGTAGTGTTACGGCCCGTCCACACAGCGGCGTGCGCTGACGCTTGCCGGCGGGCGTGTCTGAAACTCGACCAACACCCAATCACATCAATCTCCCGCCCCTGACACACAAGCAGCGGTTTGATTGGCTAGAGCTTGTACTGGCATATGATTCGATTGGCTGACGGCTGAGGCGTCAAAAGTTGAACATTGCTCAACTTTTGCAGCGAGCCACGCCAGCTACGCTCCACGTCGCTTCCCACGATGCATTTCGGCTAAAAGTGACGTCACCCCATTCAAAGTGAATGGGGAAGCGTCAACGCACGCCGCTGTGTGGACGGGCCGTTAGAGTACTCACATTTTTTACTTTAATACAGAACCTTAAAAAATATTGATATTGTATACCAATTAAAGGGAAAGATTTAGATTTGAATTAAAAGATACATAAAGCAATATTTTAAGTAACATAACCTTTTTATTTTATTAAAATTAATAATATTAGTAGTGCACATGTTCAAAAGCGATTGATTAAGATGATTTGAAGAAGAAAGTACTTTATTTGAATTAGGTTGTAAAATATTGTTCTGTTTTTGTTATTTCATTAATAACTTACTTTATTGTATTTTAGTCTTACAGATTTATATTCTTATTGTTATATTACACGTTCAAAGCCTCTGACATTCTGAAAGTGCAATTATGTCAGTGAGTTAGCAAGAGTGGAATGTGCAAGATTACTGGTGTCTTGATAGTTTGGAAAATTAGTATTGAAACTGTTTCAAATATATTTGTGTATATTGTAGAATAAAAAAAATTATTTTAGAAAACATTATTACAATGTGAAAAATAGTGGATTACATTATGACTTTAGAAACCAAAGAGGCTATATTTCCATCTCCTCTGACCTTCTCCTCCAGGTTGTGGATCATCTGTCTCAGCAGCCCGAGGGCGAGGCCCTGCTCTCCCTTCGCCCAGAACACCTGGGCTTCCTCCAGTCGCCATGACAACACAGGTGACGACTCCCAGGAACCCCCCCCACCACCGAGCTGCTTCATCTGCAGGACCGCCCGCTCTGCCAGCTGTACAGCAATCACAACACTGTTACTATTTTGTAGTCGGATTCAATATTTGTGACAATAACTATACTGGAAAATAAAGGCACACACACGCACACGCACGCATGCACGTGCACGCACACACACACACACACACACACACACACACACACACACACACACACACACACACACACACACACACACACACACACACTCTCTCTCTCTCTCTCTCTACCTGTGTGTTCCCGGCCGTGCGGGCCAGCCTGCAGAGCTCCATCAGGTGTTCAGTGAGCACAGAGCTGAGGTACTGGGAGCTGTCGGGGTCTCCCACCCTGCCTATCAGGGTCTGCTGGGCCACTGAGCGCACGGCCAGGATGGGCTCCACCAGAGAGAAGTCGCTGTCAGCGAGCAGCAAGGAGCTCTGCCGCCAGCGGCTGCATACCGCCCGCAGGGACACGTCTGAGAAGGGCCTGAAGGGAAGAGGACAAAGCAAACAACCAAACATATTAACTGGAAGTCGGTCTAGTTTGATATACTCCATATCTCCCAGACCTGATGATAGCATTTGAACAATTTCAAATGTTGTAAAGACAATACTTTAATCATGAGTTATTGTGGGCCATGATAAAGGTAAGATCAGAAATTGTGAGACCCATGGACTGCTAAAATACCTGCTGAAGAGCTGCTTCACACTCTCCAACTCCCTGATGCTCTGCAGGTTCCTGAGGGCCGGGTACAGAGAGGACACCGCCTCCAGACTGCCTCTGCACAGCTCCTCCACCTCCGCACCCCTGTGGAATTAAAGCATGGAAACACGTCACAGGAGAGGCACAAAATAATCATATGAACCTGAAAATTGCACAATACGTCCTCTTTTATAAGGATTGAAATGTCACAGTAGCTACCCTACCTAGCCTGTTCCATAGTTTCATCAAAAATGGAGAACTCTTTGTCCCTCAGTGCTTGCAGGGAACAGAACAAAGATTCATGGAAGCCCAGTTTGGATTTCTCGCTCCTGAAATTAGATTTAAAAAATATGTAACAAAGTGAGTATTAGGTGCCTCTGATTCTCTGGGTTGTGTTGATGTGTTCCTCCTCCTCACCTCTCCGTCAGCTCACAGTCCCACTGAGTGTTCCTCCAGGCGGCCTGGAAGCGGAGCTCTCGCAGCTCGGCGCCCCACTCCAGCCCCTCGCTCTCCAGCCCCCTCATGTAGGTGGCGAGGATGCTGCTCAGACCAAAGTGATGCAAGCCCTGTGGGTGCAGACATCACAACAGAAACGCTGCATCACCCTGCATCAACATCGGACCTAATCTAATTTGTTCTTCATAATTTTACCTCCACAATTCCCACTTGTCGAGTGACCTCTGGCAGGGTGGAGTGAAGGTCGTATGAATTCAGGGCCTTCCCCCACATCGCCTCGTGCTCATAGGTTCGAATCCTAAACATTAAGCAATCACACCTTAGTTGTAAAGCACTTTTCACACATTTTAAGATATTAGTGAAGTTTAAAGTGGACCCATCATGCTATATTTGAAACATATATTGTAGGGCCATACCTATATAAAACATGTCTGTGAAGTTTTTTTTTCAAAATACCAAACAGATCATGCATTTTATCCATGCCTCATTTCGCTCTATTTGCTCTTTTCCAGCCCTGTTTTTACAAGGGCTGATTCTGCTTTTGTGGCAGACTACAGCGCCACTTACAGGCCTGGCATATGTACTACAGCGTCTCCAGCGCTTTCGAGCGGTCTCTCATTCCCCTGATAGGTGGAGAGTTGCCCATATAGGCGGAGCACCTCTTTTCTGACGTCAGAACAATTCAAATAATAATCAGATCCGTTGCAGCCCCGATTTTAGATATTTGGATATGGAGGAAAAGAGAGAGGTTTGTGTTTTCTGACACTTGGTGAGTTCCCTGACCGGGGACACATATTCATTTATAAAGACGTACAAAAGTGCATTTTGCATGATAGGTCCCCTTTAAGTTGCTTCACAGATACTGATAAGAAAATAAGAAAGAATAATATGGACCCTGAACAAATAAATAAATACAAATATTGGAAGAAAAAATAAATAGAAACGAAACAGCATGAAATTAGAACTAGTGATAGAAGCTAAGATACAATTGTAGTTACAATAAAATAATTGGCTGATAAAATAACAATAATATTCAACAACTTAAATTCAATAAAATAGGTGATAAATAAAAAAAACTATAAAATAGAAAAAAATATTACAACTTAAATTCAGAAATATTATATTAATGTGTTTTTGATGTATAGTTGGTTATTACTGATCACCTGGTAGTATAGCACCTTTTACACATTTTAATATATTAGTGCAGTTTAAGTTGCTTCACAGATACTGATAAGAATAATATGGACTTTGAATAAATAGATAAATAAAAATATGTTTAAAAATAAATAGCAGGGGAACAGCATGAAATAAAAACAAGTGATAGGAGATAAGAAAGAATGATAATTAAAAACTAAATTATTATTATTTTTCATTAGTTTAATGAAAAACGTAAAGAGTAAAAAACATGTTTGTAAATGAACAGTTGGTTATCACTGATCACCTGGTCAGGGGACTGGTCAGCGTCTCCCCCCCACAGCCGTACAGACTGTCAGGCTCCCCGATGCTGCGATACACCTCGATCAGCAGCTCCTGCAGAAACAGACGAGAATTACCTAATTAAATATGTTACTGCCATTCGTATGTGGTTCCTAAATTAAAAACATGGTTACAAGTGTCCAACGATAAACCTTTATACCCCTGTTCATAAGAATATTGCGTGTTTAGCTAACAAGTTGTGAACTCGGTGGTCATTAGACTGGACTTAGATAAGGAAATTAATCTTTTTAACTTTATCAAACATTTGAATTAGCAACAGCTTTGATTTGTGACCTGCAGGCTGATGTTCGTGTCCTCCATGCTCTTCTCCGTCAGGCTGGAGATGGTGAAGCTCTGGCTGTTCTCCTCGAAATTTATCCTACGGGAAGCTCTGGCCTTGGTTCTGCAGAATCATGGAGGAGAAGTACAATGCATATTTAAACATTTAATGTGTATGGAAAATGAAATGTCAATCTTGTGAATTAACCAGTTAAAAAAGAATTAAACTGCTTATTGTTCATGAAAAGTTTAATGCATTTACCCATTTTAATTATGACAATTAACTAGATAAATAATACAATTCTTTAAAATGTGCAAAGTCTTAATGGCACACATAATAAGATATGCTTTAAAATCCCACGTTAATAAATGATCCCTTCTTGCATACCTCCGACCCTCCTCCATGTTAGCTTTGATCTTGTCCACGTAGATCTCGGAGTACAGCAGAGCGGTGAAGTGAGCCGAGCAGGACTGAGCCGCCTTGGCCACCTCCAGGTAGTTCAGCTCCAGCCAGAAGTTGGAGTCACACACCGTGCTGCAGGACTTACTGGAAGAGGGCAACAGCCTTTAATACACACACACACTCCACACACAGCATGAGCCAATAGGACAAAGAGCAGTCAGTAAACATTTATTAATAATGAAACAAAAATGTGCAGACCTATCCGCCTCCAGTGATCTCTGTTGGTGTCTCAGATAGTTGATGACAGCCAGCATGGTACGCAGAGAGGTCTTGTTGTACAAGCCCTGACTGGCAGCGTCTGACTCTGAAAATAATAATAAAACATAGAATGTGAGTAAATAAAGAGAGAGAAATTATTATTATTATTATTCTTCAGGGCCCGAGTCCACATGGCGTCTTTTTCTCCCATCTTTCATCAAAGAAAACTAAAAAAACTAAACTGGATTGCTGCATGTTACGGCCGCCGCCTCCCCGGTCCTAGTTAACTCTGCTTTGACTGCGTTCTATGTAAATGAGCTGTGCGGTTGCCCTGATGCCCTTGGCTACTCATCTCCCGCCCCGAAGATTTTGAGCATGCCGGGCCCGACACGCTCCAATCCCAGTGCACACCTTCCGGAGACGACTACAAAGCCTGTGGACAACTATCAGTCGGGAGGTTCTGGATGTGTGACCAGACGCCTCTCGCTACTTACTCTTCACTTGGAGACAAATCTGTTAACAGTGCTTAACTCGTGTGGTCCTTATTAGTGTGGTTGTTATTATTGGTGTCTAGATTAGCTTCAACCCGTGTATTACGCTGACTGTTGTCCTCTAGTCCTCCCCCCTGTGTTTTCCTACAGCCTCTTTTTTGTTAGTTTGTGCCACTTTGATAGTGAGGGTTGTTTTGCTGCTATTTATTTGCTAGTATCTATTTCTTTGTACTTAATTAGGCTCCCTTTTTAGAGTCCTTCCTTTGATGGTTGCTTAGTTAAACCTGCGCCCTTTTGGGCCCCTTTGTTTGCTCCAGGCTGCTTGCCTTCCATTTTTGTAATATTGTTATTCCATAATATTCTTGTAATAATTACCAATTCCAACTGGTGTATGTTGCTTTCCCTTTTCCCCTAGTTGCGACGTAACACTGCATGTGACAGCTTACGCTCTGTCCTCATTGGAAAAAGATGCTGGCGATCAGAAAAAGGGGCTATGTGGATATGCGGTCCCCTATACTCTCAGTCTTACCAGAGTCAGAGTTGAGCGGTGTTGCGGTGCGGCTGGAGGCCTGAGCGCTTCTGGAACAAAAGCTGAAGAAGTCCTGAATGTGAGAGGAGAGCAGCTGCCTCCAGGAGCCGTTCACATCGTCCATCAGGACTGAGTGGATGATGAGCGGCAGCAGCCTCTGACAGCAGTCCACCCTCACCTGGAGACACAGGCAGGAAGTAAACGCAGGGATTTTAGCCGTTGCAGACCTTTTTTCACGCACACAAATCTAGATAACACAATACAGGAAACAGGAAAACCCCAAAAAGCAGAATAGGGCCTCTTTAAACGTCTGAGTGCTCACCAGACACAGCGGTCGTGACAGCAGCAGAGCTTCACTCCTGACCCCCCCGCTGTCCAGCAGGGCGGTGCACAGAGCCTTCAGCCAGGCCTTGTGTCCGCCCGCCCGGGGGATCCAGAAGTCCTGACTCTCCAGCTTCTGCCTCGCCCCCAAACTCTCCTCCTCACTCACAGCTGCACCCTGAGGAGGGACCACAGGCACACAGATGTTCCATGGGCATACAGAAAAACACACTAACACGTATTTGTATTTCAATGCTTTGTGTTTGTAAAACAGTTTTTTATTTAGAAAATGGGTCTAAAACATGTACGGTTTGATATTTACATATTTGTTATTGGTATACATTTGATAGATATGACACAAAAACCTGGTACACCCACCGTCTTCTTGGCCTTTCTGAAGGGGTTGAGGTAGGTAAGCATGGGGTCTCTGTTGTCTTTGTGTTGCGCCCAGAAGTCGACCCCGGACTGAGTGGCGAGGATGTTCTTCAAACACTGACCAGCTGCTTTCCTCACCTCAATACTGGCACACACACACACACACACACACACACACACACACACACACACACACACACACACACACACACACACACACACACACACACACACACACACACACACACACACACACACACACACACACACACACACACACACACACACACACACACACACACACACACACACACACACACACACACACACACACACACACACACACACACACACACACACACACACACACACACACACACAGGTAAGTGTTATAAATCTCCTAAAGTAAAAATAAACCAATACGTAGTCAGATTTTGGATTTCTGAGATCTAGAAATTGGCATACCGCTGTTGTGTGAGTGCATCGTTCATGCAGTTGAGGATGATGTAAAGACACTGGGACTCAGTGGAGGTGAAGAGAGAAACAGCTTTCTCATAGAGGGGGTCTCTGCCGTGCAGCAGGGCAATGGTGGAGAAATCTACCGGACCCAGCTCTCCCAGACAGCTGCCGGCCGCCTCTGCGGAGACGAGGTTAACGCAGATTAATCACGTTACAAAGTTTGACGAGCGCAGATGTTTACCATGGATACCAGTGAAAGGCAAAGAAAGCGAGAGACATGTGTTGCACTGACTGGAGACCACTGCACATCAGTAAAAACCAAGAACCAACCAACCTGATTTCTCTCAGCAGTTTGTCATGCATTTCTTTATTACAACACTCCCCGAAAGTAAATACTACTGGACTGTATACTGGAAAATTCAACACCCTATATCTTTAGACCCTCCCAAAGCAGAAGGAAAAACCCGAGAGAAACCCCACGATTAATGGGATAAACTGATATTTATTTCATACCCAGAATGTCAGCTCCCCCGGGGTGGTTGGCAGCGAGCTTACAGAGCTGCAGCAGACTGAGGACCAGCTCCACCAGCATACTGTCAGAGGGCTCGGCTACAGGGCAGATGAGAGACATTTAGAACGATCTCGCAGGACACCTAACATGCCACAACTATTTATGCATTTTCCTTCTTCTGGCTTGGTACCGTGGCACTCTTTGAGCAGCTCTCTGATCTGGTCCTTGTTGTCGTGCAGCTGCCGTGTCAGCTCCTTCAGACCCTCCAGTCGGGTCAGAAGTAAGGAGTCACATGACGTCACAGAGAGGAAGTGGGCTATCTCCTGAGGATATAGGTCAGCAATGAGATTTAGGATGTTGCTTTATCATTGATAACTCATTGACATTTCTACCAGTGACGTGCGGTCAAGGGAGGCAGAGTGTGACCGAAATATAGCTGGATTAAATACTTTATTCACATGTCTTTCCACTGATTTGTGTTATAAATGTTATTTTTGATCGATTCCAGGACGTTTTGATGTAAAAATCGCCAAAACACGAAGCTCCACTGCAAACACAGAGAGAAGTCAAAGTTGTAAAATGAGCTAAAAGCAAAATCCAGAGTTATTTTCTCTCTCCATTCATTAGACTGAGCCTAGAGCGTGGGATCAGAGGCGGGGCTTAGGAAAAACTCAAGTGTGCATCCTTTATGGGCACTTTTGACATTGTTAGGGCATTACCTCTCTCAGTGTGAAGGTCCCAGTGTTGTATTTGAGCTTGTGCTGCACAGACCGCAGCTCTCTGAACTCAGGGAGGTCCGGGAAAGGCTCCAACCGGCTGATGGCTCCTTTTAACTTCTGCTGATTCTCTATCACCAGGAACTGCAACAGGCTGAGCACCTGGAGGAGAGACGAGCGACAGTGAGTGGCACGTAAATGCTGAGGGATTGTTTTTCACTCTTAAGCAGGGGTAAATGCAAAACAAGAATACATGTCTACCAGATTCTATAGGTCCTGGAAACCTCTATCAAATAATCCAACCTTCTGTCTGGATGCAAAAGTCAAAAATGTTTTGTTTTCTTGTGGTTTCAAAAGGAATATTTTGAGCTTCTCAATTGGTTGGGCGATTAATGGTTGTTCTGTCAACTGCATAACACACCAGCAAGTGGCATTTTAAGGTAATGCAAGCCTCTTACGCATAACGATGTTGCATTCGTCTGCACGTATACTTGCAATTCATTCATTTCAAAGTGATAATTCCGTATAATATCTTGGATAATATCGCAATTGCCATATCAATCAAGTCAAAATATTCACAATGAGTTCCATGTTGTGCTCATTATCAGGTTCATATGTGAGCAGAAGCTTTTGAGAAGAGGTATCTTACCTGCTGCGTGACCGCGGGCCGGCTGGTCACCTGAGCGGTGAGCGTCCCGACGATGACCTGCAGGTGGCAGTCCAGAGCGTCGTCACAGAACAGCAGCGCGGTGCGACACACAGAGGTCAAGAGGTCGCAGCACAGAGAGAGGCTGCGGGTAGAAACCTCGTCACACTGAAGCGCTCTGAGGACGAGAGGAACATCACAGTGAGCAGTGTGGGTGTAAACAACAACACAACAGTAAACACTATCAAATGCACTGATGTGCAAAAACACTTATGTGCAATCAGAAATACTTTATTCATCGTGGGGGAAATTGGGTTTTCTTGAAAGTTACGTCATTTTAGAATTAAATAAATAATATAATAACTAAATGAAATATTAAATAAATTATTACAAGAAAGAATGTGCAATAAAAAAGATAAAATAAGATATATAATCATAAATCTTTTTATTAAAATGTCTAATAAAATATTAAATACAATATTAAATCAAATTAAAATAATAAAATATGATATAAATATAAGTAAGAACGGGCCATTAAAAGATGAAATAAGATATATAAACATAACAAATTAAAGTAAATTGTCCATTAAAAGATTTATCTACGCTGTCCGCACCTTTTGCTCCCCTCTGTGGGATGATGAAAGGATTTCTGATGCCTATTCTCAGTCCTGCGTCTGTTACCTGTGTGTGTGTGTGTGTATGTATGTGTGTGTGTGTGTGTGTGTGTGTGTGTGTGTGTGTGTGTGTGTGTGTGTGTGTGTGTGTGTGTGTGTGTGTGTGTGTGCCCACCTGCTGTTGATGTAGTGGATGAGTGTGTAGATGATGTCTCTGAGGACGAAGGCCCAGGCTCCTCCGAGGCCGTCCTTCACCTCCCGGAGCAGCAGGCTGACGAACAGGTGATACATGAGGAGGATGCGGTGGCACTCGTAGCTGTTGGTCGTCTCCGCTGCTCGCTCACACACCGCCAGCAGAATCCTCTGGATGGAGATCTGCAGCACAGAGAGGGGACAGCAATTAAAACAATATTATATACAGCAGAGAAAAAATACAGTTGTTGGGTCAATGTAAGGCCTGTGTCAACATAGTGCCTTTTTCTGGGTGCTAGCATCTGTGTTTTGGAGCTTTTACTTTTATTATTTCAGCGGGGAATCGGATTTTCATTTAAATTTTGAATGAAATAAAATAGAAGTTGAATAAAATAGAATGTTATATAAACATAAGGAGGAATGTGCAATAAAATATTGAATAAATTAAAAATAATAACATTAAAAAATAATATATAAACGTAATAAAAATGTAAGGCAAGGCAAGTTTATTTATATAGCACCTTTCAACACAAGGCAATTCAAAGTGCTTTACAAAAATGAAAGACATTCAGAAACATATTATAAAATGACATTTTAAAACACTCCTTTAAAAGCAAAGACAAAAAGCAAAGATAATAAAAGTTACAGTGCAGTTTAAGATATGAATATATCAATTAAAAGCAGCGGCAAAAAGAAAAGTCGTCAGCCTGGATTTAAAAGTAGTCAGAGTTGCAGCGGACCTGCAGGTTTCTGGGAGTTTGTTCCAGATATTTGGAGCATAATAACTGAACGCTGCTTCTCCATGTTTAGTTCTGACTCTGGGGACAGAAAGCTGACCAGTCCCTGAAGACCTGAGAGATCTGGATGGTTCATAGTTTAGCAGGAGGTCAGAAATGTATTTTGGGCCTAAACCATTCAGTGCTTTATAAACCAGCAGCAGTATTTTTAAATCTATTCTTTGACACACAGGAAGCCAGTGTAAAGACTTCAGAACAGGAGTGATGTGATCCACTTTCTTAGTGTCAGTGAGGACTCGAGCAGCGGTGTTCTGAATCAGCTGCAGCTTTCTAATAGATTTTTTAGTGAGACCTGTGAAGACACCATTGCAGTAGTCGAGTCTACTGAAGATAGAAGCATGGACAAGTTTTTCCAAATCCTGCTGTGACATGTAGGTAAAATGTCTTATAAAAGATAGTATGAAATAAATAAATGAAAAGAAAGTAGGTGAAGTGTATTTTGCGATGAAACGCTTGGAGCAGGGTCTTTCCACCACTGACAGAAAGAGCCACCTGCGGGACACAGGTCCTAAAAGACATGTAGTTACACATTTTGAAAAGTCTTACCGGTGTTTTTGACAGGATGGCGACCAAAGACTTGTGGTTTGCACTGTGACACTTGCTGAGGTAGTCCAGTGTCGCTTTAATCACATAAGAGCTGAAGTACGGTGGGTTTGGTACGGGGTCCAGTTCACTGAGAGGCATTAAACAGATGTTAATTCAGACATTTAACAATTACGATTTATAGAAAGACACACTTATTAACTTTATCAACACTGGGGTAAATGAGGAATAAACGAATGAAGAAATACATTAAATATTTGAACTTCCATTACCCTATGAAGCACTTCAGGTCTCCGTTCTCCTCTTCACTTCCTTCATACAGAGTCATCAGCAGCTCCACCACTATGTCCGCTAGGTTACTATGGATCAGACTGTCTATTTGCTGCCGACACAGGAACAAACATGGGGAAAAATGTGTAGCGTGAGTCAATTTGTTGCTGAACTTTTGGATTTCCGCCTTTACAGACCATGTACATGCACATGAACCTATTAACACTCTACAGCAGCGGTTCCCAACCTTTCTCAACTCAGGGCCCACATAAGAATCTAAAAAATGTCCACGGCCCACATTCAACCATAAACAATACAGAGGCTAAATAAAGTTCTGATTGGTCAATTCAGAACATGTGACACGTCGTTAATCCAGTAGAACAGAACGCTGTCAAGGACTGTAACGACCGTTGCTAAGGAGGATCAAGAAGGAGAAAGGAAAGGAGGTTCAAATTTAAAAAAATCTTAATAATGAAATGTTTCCACATAAATCATAATGTTTTGCAAATTATTTGGCGGCACTTGAAATGCCTTCGCGGCCCACTAGGGGGCCACGGCCCACAGGTTGGGAACCGCTGCTCTACAGGAAAGTGAAACCCCTAACAGGGCCTTTTTTTAAACGGCTGTGTTTACCTGTTTGCCCAGACAGCTGGCCTCTTTGAGCAGCTCGTACACTTTCGTAGCTTTCTCTCTCTTCTGAGCTACCTGAGCATCCTGGCCCGACAAGGCGAAGTACGGCAGGATGTTGACCATGATCTTAGGGAAACAGTCCGCCAGTAGCTCTTTCCAGTCCTTCTCCAGGTACCTGCCGATAGACTGCACCTGCTCAAAGTCATCCAGGAAGACCAGGTGGGGGATCAACACTTGGTAGGAGGACCTTTAAGGAGACACAAGGATTTTCAAAGGTTCTTAAGTGTTTACGACAGGGACTTATGCCGTGCGCAAGTTCTCGTGTATAAAATGTGAAAATACAGAAGTGTAGTCACTCACTTGTAGAACTCTTGGACTGTGTCGTGGTCCAGGAGGGCGAAGGGGAAGGATCCCAGGGTGTAGCGATCGTCAGACTGTCTCTGCGCGAGCCACTCAGCCACCAGGTAGTACAGGTGAGAGCTGACGAACGTTTTCACGCTCCTGTAGCCCAGCGCTCTGGAAACACTGCACAACATCTGGGAGGAAACCAAACACAGGAACATGGGACTTAGATCAGCTATCATTTGTATCGGCAATGTTTTGCATGAAAACAAACTCAAACTAATACATATGCTTACTCAAATGTCAGAGGATGCAAAGCCCCATTCACAATATGGATGTTACAATATTTGGCACAACTATTTAATAAGTAAGTAAGAAAGTAAATGAGTATAATATAGACACAATATATTAAGTAGTGTATTAATATTATAATTGATGCTGAAAAACAGATTTTCGCTTGAATAAGATTTAACTCATTGTAGAAACATTAATTCATTAATTGCAGGGCTGATATACAAGAGGCCTACACTGCCTTGTCCAACTAGACCAGTGTTTCTCAGACTTTTTCATACCAAGGACCACTTAACCGTTGTGACGAAAAGGGAGCTGAGCCGGAAGGCAAAGCTCTCTGTCTACCGGGCCATTTTCCTTCCTACCCTCACCTATGGTCATGAAGGATGGGTCATGACCGAAAGAACGAGATCGCGGATACAAGCGGCCGAGATGGGTTTTCTCCGCAGGGTGGCTGGTGTCTCCCTTAGGGATAAGGTGAGAAGTTCGGTCATCAGGGAGGGACTCGGAGTTGAGCCGCTCCTCCTTCACGTCGAAAGGAGCCAGTTGAGGTGGTTCGGGCACCTAGTTAGGATGCCACCTGGGCGCCTCCCTAGGGAGGTGTTCCAGGCACGTCCAGCTGGGAAGAGACCAAGGGGTAGACCTAGGACCAGGCGGAGGGATTATATCTCTTCGCTGGCCTGGGAGCGCCTTGGGACCCCCCAGTCAGAGCTGGTTGATGTCGCCAGGGAAAAGAAAGTTTGGGGCTCTCTGCTGGAACTGCTACCCCCGCAACCCGACCACGGATAAGCGGGAGAAGATGGATGGATGGATGGAGGACCACTTAACCAATAAAAAAACACTCACGGACCACCTAACTCCAAAAACACAGTTTTTCTAGAACAGATTACAAATCGCCTGAAAATGGTACAAACAAGTGGCAACATGTGTGACGAAGGTGTTGCGCTGGGCTATATGAAACTTAAGCTCGCTCCATTGCGGAGATATTCCTGCGAGAGTGCGGAAAACTTAAATGTATTTATTTATTTAAAATGTGAAATGTTACCAATATACTCACGGACCACACTTTGAGAAGCACTGAACTAGACCAAGTCGCACACATTTTATTATTATTATTTTGTAAAAATTGTTGTCATTTCCCCATAAGTTCTCACCTTAAAACCTCATTCAGCAATGTTTTGTTAATACATGTCCCCAATGCACAGTTCCCTGTATTGGTACCTTCTTGATGAGCTGCTCCTCGATGTTGTTCTCCTTGTAGGACTGGAAGAGGGCGAACAGAGACTGCTTCTCACAGACGGGGCTGCAGCACATCACCACAGACAGACTCTTCAGCAGCGCCGCCTTCCTGTTGAACACCTCGTCCTGCTGCTCCTCTGCAGAGCTGCTCCTCTGTGCGTCTCACACACACACACACACACACACACACACACACACACACACACACACACACACACACACACACACACACACACACACACACACACACACACACACACACACACACACACACACACACACACACACACACACACACACACACACACACACACACACACACACACACACACACACACACACACACACACACACACACACACACACACACACACACACACACACACACACACACACACACACACACAGCAAGCATCAGGAAAGTCACACACACACAATACACTATTACTGATTTATGAGAGCACAATATGAACTCACTGGGAACCTCATTCCTTCCTGAGCCTTCAGGTAGACGTTCTCGAAAGCCGCCTGCTGGTGTTTCAGCGGCAGCATCTTCCTCTTGTCCAAACGTCCTGGTGTCATCTCAAGAAACAACCTGGTCCAACACAGAACAATAAGTCAAAGAGAGACCCAAATGACAGTGCAACATTAAAGAGGTGCCGTAAAATGAAATACCGCTGTCCAAAAATTGGTTTGACACGAATATTTTAACAAAAAATGATTTGCACTGAAAAACATTTAGCAGACATTTTAAAAATACGTTTGAGGAACACTGGCTCACCTCTCCACGGACATGGCCACCAGCATGCGGACCTGGTGGTGTGCGTCGGCGAGGTGAGAGGGGAGGAGGACGGACGCGGGGCGATCCTCCTCTCTGATGCTCAACACCGCCCACTCACAACACGGGTCGGCCTGTCAAGAATCACAAGAAGAGGCGATGCTAAATCAACAAGAAAACAATCTAGACAGCATTACAGGTAAATGAAAATGCTTTTGGTTTTGGGATAACAGTTCAACCTGATTGTTGGAGCCAATTTGTGTGTGTGTGTGTGTTAACGCATCATCTAATCTGCGCACCTGGGAGCACGGGAGGTAATCAAGCTATATGTGGGCACAGGTGATCAGTGGGGATGAGAGGTTAGAGAGGAAGCCACACGTTTTTCAACCGTGTTGACCGTGTTGACCGTGTGCATGATTGTGATATGTTAACCAAGATTTTAGATAGGCCTAAAAGAACCTTTTAACATTTTATAAAGAAATAAAGCATTACAAATTACGTCATGGTGGACCTCATCCTTCACCACAACACGCGTTGGGAACTCTGGCTGCTAACCTCCATGAGTGGCTTTGTTTTGATGAGCGATCGCCGCTACACTGATCATGCATCAGTCATTTAATGAATTACATTTTAACAGCATGGGCAACTTTGAGTAGATCTGACTTTGGGATCAACAAAATGCTAAAAGTCTGCTTATCTTTAAAGTGCTAGAAGCTTCAACGACTCCAAACTGATACAATAGAGCAAAATAGGGTTAAAGCCTGCCTGAATCTAAGTTAGGGCTGAATGATTAATCGATTTTAAATCGAAATCGCGATTCGAGATGATGCGATTATCAAATTGCAAAGCCTGCAATTTTTTTTGAATTTTTCACAATTCTTCTTGTGTGTCAGTCATCCACACCAATCAGAAGTGCTGTGCTCCACATGTACCAGCCATTGTTAACCAATCAGAAGCGGCCCATGATAGAAGGTGATAGACAGATTGATCCAATCACCTGGCAAGTGCTTTTGAAAGTGCCGGCCCTTTCCAAATGACTTCCAATGGAGCTTTCCAGATGGTTTGGTGAAACAAACCATCTGAGTCAGGTTAGCAATGCTCCATCACATGTTTCTATCACAGGGTGAATCTCAAACTGAAGCTTGACTTTAAAGCAACCCAACGGAAGTTTCATGTAAGTTTAGTTTTTTCACTCGTAGCTCGGGCTGCGGGGGTGCTAGAGACGGGAGTACGTTGATACGACCTTCCTAGCCGGAGATATGGCCGCATTTAAAATAAACTTCCGTTGGGTCGCTTAAAAATAAATATCGCAATTCGAATCGCAATATCTGTCAGAAAAATCGCAATTAGATTTTTTCCCAAAATCGTGCAGCTCTAATCTAAGTGTGCCGATATCTTATCCATCAGTTTGTGCACATAAAACATTGAAAGCTTTAAAATGGTGACTCGAAAAACACTTAAGCTCTTACGTCAATCATATAACCGAGCATCATAATCCAAGTCAAATATATAATCGAGATAGAAAATCAGTATTTCATGGTTGTGCAGATACAATAACTTCCTCTGTGAGAGCTCACCTCCAGCAAGGCAACCAGGCATCTCACTAAAGCGGCTCGCACAGCTGCCACACATTTCCCCGTTTGGCTCAGGAAACTGAAACACAGCATGGCAATTGTGTTAGCTTCAAAAACTGAAACACTAACGAGACACAGACAGTGGATAAGAATTCAATGTGTGATGCATGGTCTCTCTTTCTTAAACTGCAGCCATCCCTTTCAAAATATAATGAAATCTAATCACTTAAAGACTATGATTTCCTGTGACAACCAGGAACCATTTTACCCCCCCCCCCCCACATGTTTATGTTCATAATGCTGCTGACCAGAATCCAGACACCACTTTCAGCAGAGACCCCTGAACGTGTCTCATGTCCTCTGGGATGTGTTGGGTTTTCCCGAGGCTCATGATGGAGGGTAACAGACCCAGCAGCACAGCGGCACAGATCTCCTGGTCCTGACGGTGCAGAGAACACAGGTCCCTGCACACACAGCACGACAAATACATTACAAACACAAGACATTTGATTTTACGGAAGCATTTTAAAATAAAACTGTATAACAGGAAGATTTCCCTACGCTAGAGGACGAAGCAATGTATCAAAATCCTCCGGAGAGAGCGAGTCCTCCGCAGGAAGCTTCTTCAGCAGGAGCAGGTACTGGAAGACAAGAAGATACAAAGGCTCATCAGGTGAACCGTCACTGCCTCTGAAGACTCTCCACAGCAGCTGCTGCGACCCACCATGTTGAGGTGCAGAGGCTTGTTGAAGTCCGCCTGCTCGGCCAGCAGCAGCAGCAGCCGGCGCCGCACCTCCTGCGGTTTGAAGAGCAGAGCGTGGACGGGCTGCATGGAGCCGCACTCACACAGGAAGTCCAGGACGGCCAGCAGAGCCAGGTCCTGCTGGGCCAGATGCTCCTCTGCTAGCAGACTCTTTGCACCTAAAGGAGGAGAGAAAAACCAACATTATTCTACTTTTTTATCATCCATCATATTTTGATCATGTCCTATTCTGCTATTTTGGAGTGTTCCCTTTCCTGTAGGTTTCTGTGCATGTAAATGGTCTGCAAAGGCTACAACCCCAGAGTTCCTTCCAGAGGGAGTTTCTCTCCCAAAATAAATGATACCAAATGTTGTCTTCCACATTCAGATCACGTTATCTCTTCTCACCCGGCCCACAGGAGCCCTCACTGCCGTCTCCCTGCGGTCTGTGGGTCCCGTTGCTGCTGGTGGACTCATCCCCCTCCTCAAACAGGTCGATGTCGTCCCCTTGTTGAGTTCTGCTCACGTCCCAGTCCTCCTCCATGTGATCGTCTTCATCCACAACACTCACTCTCTTTGAGACACTGCTTAGCTGAGACAGGGAAGGAAGTGAGTTGAATTCATCGTTTCAGTTTGTGATTCTCTCTTTTTATTTAATCCTCGGCCACTAATATCTAATATCTGCTTTTTTATTATATACCACATTTTTATCTTACCAACAGTTTGCAGATCTCAGCCAGTTCACTGAGCAGACTGGCCGGCAGAATCATAATGAACAGAGTGGACCAGATGGGGCAGATTTTATCCTGGGAAAAGAAGAACAAAATAACTAATAGCTCTTGGAATCCTATTTTCAATATGTCAGTGTTGATTGGCCTGGTATTGAGGCTGTAGGCAGGCCAAACAAAGAAGGTGCCAGGGGCTAAGCACAGCAAGAATAATATAATTGAACTATTCATATCTTAAACTGCACTGTAACTTTTATCCATGTATTTTTTCTTTTAATGTTTATTTTATTAGCTTTTCTTTTTTAATGCTTAATGTCTTTCATTTTTTGTAAAGCACTTTGAATGGCCTTGTTGAAAAGTGCTATATAAATAAACTTAACTTGCCTTGCCTTGCCTTGCCTTGCCTTGCCTTGCCTTGCCTTTACTGCTTGCATTAGTTTTTACCATTTCATCCAAAAAGCCAGCAAAAAAACAACCCATTCCAGCACCAGTTACTGTTGCGCCATGGATGTGTAATTGTGGTGGAAAGGATTGCGATTACAAGTGCGATGGATATTGCGGTCAACAAAAATCTTCCCGACTCACTGACCATGAAAAGCCAGCCAGGTGTGTTACATAGATTTCAGCATAATGCATCCCTTGATGATGGAGGCTTTCGTCACCTTGTTATTTCTGCAGGCTGACTGTGTGCAGAGCTTCATGACGGACCTCAGTGTGCTCATGGTTCCTTCCTCTGCCATCTTCACTTTCACACCGGAAACAAAACCGCTGAAGTCCTGGGCCAGAGCCTAGTGACAAACACACACCGAAAAACTTAATACATGCTTTGACAAATTATTTAAAGAGGCTCTATTCTGCTCATCTCAGGTTCGTATTAGTAACTTGTTCCTCTACTGTGACAAGTTTCCATGCTTTAGTGTTCAAAAGGCTCTTTATTTCTCTCATACTGCCTGTGCTGCAGCACCTCTTTCCACCCTCTGTCTGAAACCAGAGCCCAGTCTGCTCTGATTGGTTAGCCTATCACGTAGGATGTGTAGGAGCGCTAGCCAATAGAAGCGCACATGTTACATCAGTGGTGAACCGTCAGGGCCTTCAAGGTATTCAGAGAATACCCTGGAACACTCGATTTAATTATATAAATAAAATGTAATAAAATGAATAAATGAGAATGGTATCTGTGTTGTTGATCTGTAATATTACAGTGTTACGTTGATTTGTTTGTCGTTCTCGGACCATGCACTACGCATTTCAGTGGTTTTGTGTTAGAAAAGAAAGCAACCAATCAGATCTTGTTCTGGGTCTCTGGGTAGAATATCCTTCAACCAAGGTATTCTACATCCTTGATCGAATGCCCTGGCCGTTGCACTGAATGAGAGCCTACGTTTGGACTGACAGTTTGATCAACCAATCAGATATTGATTTGTAGCCAATGGGCGTGTTCTTTCAGAGTTCCCCTCGGTTCCAGGGTATTCTAGAAGGCCCGCTAGTTAACTGGCTCGAGACAGAGGATCTAGATGAATGTGACGAAGCAATTCATGCCGTTTTATTGTTTTTAACGTTGAAATGGCAAGTGCAACAGGTGAAGATGATGTTGTTGCGGAATTGTTGCGAGTACCCTTTTCAAGACGACAATTCAGTGAAAAGAAGGACATTATAACGGCGGGGACGGGGCACGGCAGGGACGGGTCACGGCGGGGACGGGGCACGGCGGCGGGGGACGGGGGGTTTCTACAGAAGGTCCAGATGTGATGGACACGGTTCGCCACTGTGTTACATAGTGATGTCACTATGTTACGGAAGTAAACAAAGGGGTCTAATGGAGGTGTTTTAGGCAGGGGACAGAACCTTTATAACTACAGGAAACGGAAGACCAGAGAAAGCAAAATAGGGCCCCTTTAAGAAGCTGGGAGGATTAACCACCAAATAAAGGAATCTCCCGGGATGCGTGAGAGCGTTACCTTGGCTTTAGTGAAGAGCGGTGAGCGGCAGGCCTCCTCCTCACTCAGAAACCCAGAGGACACGTACGCTGCTAAAACCCCTGTCAGCAGACTGAAGCAGCGCACCAGACACTCCGGAGGGGTCGCCTGAGACTGTGGGACGAAGAATCAGAATAAATACATGTTTGCCACTTTAAGAGCACACACACATCAACACAAACACTTCCTCTTACATCCGGAGAGAAGCAGTTGAGCAGGTTGTCCGCCACACAAAGCAGGGATTGCTCCAGCTTGTTCCTGAGGCCGGGGACGACGGCAAACTGTCCGTCAGTTTCAGACGTCTTCACTGATCCGTCGAACTCTTGCAGCGGTGAGGGCAGAGTGTTGAAGCTGAACTGCAGGTAAAGCCTCTCGATCTCTTCCAGGTTGTCTTTGCTGTTAGATGAGGTTTGTTCTTGAAAAAAGGCACTTTAAAAAAAATGAAAATGTAATTATTCTTCGCCCAAAATCAACATATGACACTTGGATTGTGTAACAAGGTAGATTTACCATCATGTTAGTAAACACTCACCTCTCTACCCCTTCAGCACCCAGCAGAAACTTCAGCCCAGTTCTGGTGTCCTTCAGGGTCAGGGAGACCAGGATGTTCGCTATCAGATTGTACGGAAAGTCTCTGCAAACAAGATTATAATAAAGTATATTTGTTACAGGCATTAATCTTAAATCAAAGACAAATAGATGTATCTCATGTTTGGAGCTTAGGTCCTGAGCATGCATAAGAATAAACAAGGAATACAATAATCACATAAGAATAAAATAAGGATACTAATAAGAATTCAATTAGAATTAAATAAGAGTAAAGTAAGAAATAAAATAAAATAAAATAGATAAGAATAAAATAGGAATAAAATAATAAAATTAAGAACGAATTAGAAATAGAAAAATACAATTAAATGAATAGCCAAATTAAAAGTGAGTCTTGTGTTGGCTATTAAAAGTATGGTTTAACTAAATTGTTAAAACATGATTCAATTACAATTAAAAGGCCAATTCAAGAAGACCTGATTGAAAGCAAATCTAATAAACAACTGGGCCCCTAACCATTAATGCAGCGTCCACAGGGCAGCGTGCTTTGAAGCTTGCCGGTGGGCGTGTCTGAAACCAGACCAACAACCAATCACATGAATCTCCCGCCCCGGCCACACAAGCACACGGTTTGATTGGCTAGAGCTTGTACTGGCATATGATTTGATTGGCTGACGCTTCCGTTGAAGCTTCAAAAGTTGAACATTGCTCAAAGCGAAGCGACGGAACCACAATGCAGTTGGGCAAAGCGTGACGTCACCCTATTCAATGTGATTGGGCAGAAGCGTTGAAACTTCAACGCACGCCGCCGTGTGGACGGGCCGTAAGAGCTTTAAAAACAAATAAAGATAAATCTGGAATTAACAAGAAAAAGCAACACGGTGCACACCTGCATATGATGGGGTGAGGTCTGGAGCTCTCCTCCATCTCATCGCTCTGATCGCTCATCAGCAGCCAGGCGATGAGGGTCTCCTTCAGGTTCAGTGATCCTTCTGAGACCCCCACACAGTCCCAGCCCGAACTGGGGATGATACTTTTTGGGGGCGAACACTTTAGCAGGGATTGGGCTAGACAGAGAGCAGCAGCGCTGTGGAAACAAAGAGAAAAGGGGTACTAAAAGAAAAATACATATGCAGGAGAAAAAATGATTAACCACTGATTGGTTAGCTTGCTGGCTCTGTTGCGATTGGTCATCCGATAAGAGATGTCCCGCCCCTTAGCCTATATTGTACAATGTGTTAGAGCGAGCAGCCAATAGAGGCGCAACTGTTCGATAATGATGTCACTATGTTGCAGAAGTAAACAAAAGGAGTCCAATGGAGGCCTTTCAGGCAGGGGGGGGGGGGGGGGGGGGAACCTGAAAATACATACAGGGCCACTTTAACAAATGTAAAGCTTTAAGGACGGAGACTCACTGGGACGGTTTACATGCTGATCCAGAGAAGAGCTTCCAGAACTCTCTGTCCATGTTGATCAGCCCCCCGTGGACGATGGAGCTCAGCAGGTCCAAGCTGAGGGCATCTGTCTGGGGAGAGCTGACCCCTCTCAGGGCCAGGAGCCAGACCCGCCCCCAGAGCCGGGACAGCTCCGCCCGGTGGACCTGGGCCCTCTCCGGGTGTCGGGCCTGGCAGCGGGCCACCTCCGTCAGGCAGCGCAGCACGTACGGGCCCCTCTCTCCTCTCCGCTGCTCCGACAGGAACTGAAGCAACACGGACAGCAGCGGGACCAGCTCCTGGGACGGCACCATGGACGGGTACTTGGAGGTGAGCACGGCTGTGATCTGCAGCCTGAGAGGAGAGAAGAGCGTTTCAAAAGCTTTACAGGATCTTGAGTGGGTAGAATAGGAGAAACATCAGGCTGCTTTGGGTTTTTTTACTAAAGAATATCCTCCACAATAAAGGTTTGACCTCTAATAAAAACTCATAACAACCTGCATTGTGTGTACTTATGACTGCACCATTATTGACCTACTTTTGACTTCTAAATTGACATGTATGTAACATATCCATAATTACACATATGTGTGTATGTTGACAATTTAAATGTATACTGCAACTTTTTTTGTACAAATTGTATTCTTAAATTTCTTTATTTGTATTATTATTATTATTATTGTACATTTATGTCTTTCCTATCCTGTGTTTCACCCTTGTTCCCATTGCAGCTAAGACACCTGAATTACTTCCATACAGGAATCAATTAAGGTTTATCTTATCTAATCTTAAAATAAAATGACCATTACCATTTGTATATTAAATGTGTAGTTTTCAAACATACATTCACAATAATAAAAAAAAAAGAATAAATTGTATTGCGATTTTCCTACCATGGTATGACATCAAAGTCACTGTTCTGCGGCTGCAGGTGGTCCCGGAGGACCTCCCAGCCCAGCTCGATGCGGCGCCGCTTGCTGGCGGCTCCTTGGGTGGGACTGCTCATGTGGGAGGCTCTGAGGGAGGCCTGGGTCACCTCCAAGACGTGGGCGTCATTATCCTCACTGAACAGCTGCATACAGGAAACACAAGAAGGAAAGGCAGCATTTTAAATACTAACTATATTATAATTAACATCAAATTAATGATTGTGTTTTCCTGTTTGCTGTCAGTGTTACCTGATGACAGATGTCCGCTGTGAGCTCAATGAGGTTGTCTTTGACGGCTATGTGTCGGGTCCCTGTGACGTACTTCCCCCTGCTGCCTAAATGGCTGATCTCTCTGATTAAAGCCTCGTACAGGTTGAAGAGCAGACTGCGCCACCGGCTCCAGTCCTCAGCATGAGCTCCTGAAATATGAGAGAAGGGACAACTAGTTAATGGTTGGAGTTCCTATCATGCTTCTTGGGGTTTTTCCTTTCCTGCGTGTTATATATAGTTTGTTGTGCATGTAAATGGTCTGCAAAGGCTTAGATCCCATCATGTTTAGTGTCTGGGCTTATTATTAAGCTTCATATAGCTTATCAGTGGGTCCCATTTCAAATGTCTCCATTATGTTTTGTGATTTTACTTATATTTTTAAACTGTTCATAAGAACATAAATCAAAAGGAAATGAAATAAAATGAGTATTACTCAACAAGAAACCAAAATAGTTTTAAAGAAAAAGGAACTATCACCCCACCTGTATCCTGTGTCTTGGCTCCTTGGGGGTGGTGAACACAGATCTGCAGGTTGAAGAACTCCACGATCTCCTCTTTGAGAGCCGCGCTGGGCCTCATGTCCGCCCAAACATACAGGACCGACGGCAGGAGCTCCTCTCCCAGCTGACACACCCTCATCCGACAGTTCATGGCCGCACACCTCAAGAAGATGTTGAGAGCCGAGACCAGGTGCTCCAACACAGTCAACTGCCTGAGCAACAGGATGAGGAAAAAAAAAGATTTTTAAGATAGCACTCAAACAGTGTTTATATATTCTGCTCATTTACAGGTTCATATTTCTATTCTGTGTCTCCACTGGGACACGTCTCCATGCTTCAATGTTCAAAAAGCTCTTTATTTTTCACATACTGCCGTGTTGTCACCCTCTGTCTGAAACCAGAGCCCAGTCTGCTCTGATTGGTGAGCTGGCCGGCTCTGTTGTGATTGGTCAACCGCTTACAGATGTCCCGCCCCTTAGCCTATCACGTATAATATGGGAACAGCCCCGAAATACACAAGAGGGCCATTCTTTAAATGGTAGTATAAATCTTTACCTGGCATTCATCAGTGCTTTGGAGAAGAAGCTGAACAGAGCGTGGTTGAATCCTTCAGTCTGCATGCAGCAGCCCTGCACCAGCGTGTGGATCACTCGGCTCACCAGGACACGGTTGATGGACTTCGATGAAGAGTTGAAAAAATCACAATACAAGTCCAGAAGATCTAAGGATCACACATATAAAGGGCATTTAGTAAACTCATTAGGCCTACCTTGGTATTAATAATACTGTGTACTGGAAAACAACAAATAAGAGTAGTGGGAATGATATGCAAATAATATTTTGTATAAAATGTTTGGAATATGAATTTCCCACTCACTGTGCCACTGTTGAGGAGGGATGTCACACCAGTACTTGCGGACAGAGAGGATGTCCTTTACTAAGAGGCTGCTATAATCTTCTCCATAGGCTGAACAGGTGTATGAGTCGTGCAGGACGTCCATCACATGCTTCAGTATCTCACTGCACTTTAGACAAGGCCCGCCTGCAGACACAGAGACACACGCTGTAACTGCAGTCACAAAAAGGTGTTCAACTGCCATTCTGTTTACTATTCAGATGAATGAGTCAGGTGGAGTAACTTCTGAAATCTATTGCTGGATCTTACAAAACTCCACCCTTACGTTTGTTTGCATAACGAATGAAGTATTTGATCAAGCTGCACACTTCTGCCATCTTCTTCTTCCGGATAGTCAGAGTAGTTGCTGTGACGTTGGATTTGCTTGATTGCATGCTTTCTGTCTCCTTTTGGACATAACGCTGTAGAAATCTGACATGGGGGAAAGACAGAGTATTAATAATAATGCAAAATAAAGCTTTATTTGTACAGCAGTTTTCATACATGGGACGCAGCTCAAAGGGCTTTAAAAATATGACTGATATAATTACAAGGAAGTCAAATTCGCAAGAGTATAATAAATATATATATATATATATATATATATATAATAAATCAATAATCTTAAGGTTCACAAGAGATAACATACTGAGTATAAGTAATACCCAGATAAGACTAAATTAATTAATCCAATAAAAAAAACTATAAATTGCAATAAAAAAACAATAAAATAGAGTTTCAAATATATTATTGTTTAACAAATTTGAATAAATCACAAATTCTACACAGTTACTCTTAAGTGCAGAATGTTTACTTTCCATAGAAATCAATGGGAACACTAAGGTTTCCAGAAGTCCGCTACTTTTGATTTGTAAGGAAACAAAAGTGAAACTCAAGTAAGTGAGATGGAAACCAGTTAAGCCTGTTGTCTTGGCAGGCACGCACAAAAGAAAATAACAGTTTTTTGCAAGTGTGCATAACAATCACACAGAAGCAAGGCATTGCTGGTATTACACTTTATAACTTTACATGAATTTGGTTGCACATGCACCGAAAAAGCTACCTGAAAACAGCATCCCATGTGAGTTGCTTGGAGCCTTTAGCTTTGGATCCTGAGGCACGATCCAGCTCCTGCACAACATCTGGACTTCTCAGCAGCCGTCTGAAGCGCTCAGCTTCTTTCTGCAGGCATTAAGAGACAACTGTCAAAGTGTAGGAATGCTGACAAAGGCAAATACTTCCTATGTTATTGTTTGAATGTAGTTGACATGCAAGTGTGATTACCTTCCTCTCTGTTGCTTTGTCATTCTCCAACCCCCTGCAGCAAACCAGGAGATCATGTAGAGCCAGACTCATTTTGCTTGGATGAGGGCACACCTTTCATCAAAGTACCCTGCCAGAGTAACATGTTATACAGTTAATACATACAATACAATACAATGACTTAGCCCTCTTCTCTTAAGCACTCCTGAGAAAGTATTTACATGAGAAATGGCAGTTTAACTTCCTTTAAGTTAACCTTAACACAGTATATCACCCTCTATTCTGCCTGGCCATGTAGACAAGCTTCTCTATCAACACAACATTGCCAAAGTAGCTTTAAATGTCATTACCAACCAAGCGTCCATTCAAACTGTTTACTGACCTCTTATGGATGCACTGTCTGGAGATACAGAGCAGCCACACATGCATGAGTTGATGTTAGCTGAAATGCTTGGTTAGCCTGCTATTGTTATATTCCTGACAACTTTGCCATCTTGACATGCGTTTACGGACACGCGCACGCAGGCACACGCACTACAGCACGCAGGAAATTCCCGCCCCAGCATCAGCAGTGATGAAGCCACATAACTTCCTGGTCATGGCTGGAGCGACTGAGTCCGGTAACTTTAGTGAAAACGTTCAAATAAACGTACTGTTTGATTAGGTGAAATGTTATCGAAGGTAATTAATAGCATGTGTGAGTCTTGTTCGAGTTATTACACTCATATTAAAGTACATATAAGCATGTAGGGTGTAGTTGAGTTTCATGTTTCAAATTGGACTACAACTCCCAACATTGCATTTGGCGGATTTATTTTGGAAGCTTCCGGGTTATACTTGAGTTCCCCGCCTTTTGAGAAAGCGACAGTCGTCTTCACAATAACACAAGGGACGGTTTATTGATTTGACGCGATTTAACGGATTCATGAGAACTTTTTCCTAAATATGGAGCTACACAGCTAACCGGTGACTGTTTGTATCAACCGACAGGCAGCCATGTTGCTACCGTCCGACGTCGCGAGGCTTGTTTTGGGTGAGTGTGGTGTGGCAGAGATGTAGCTGTTAGCCTACAATGATACTGAGCCAGAGGTGGGAGAAGTACTCGGATCATACTTAAGTAATAGTAGAAGTACGAATACTCTGCTTCAAGTAAAAGACCTGCATGCAAAAAGTAACTAGTATCTAGCATCTAGCACTAGCATGAGAATATACTTATAGTACCACAAGTACTCATTATGCAGAATTGCAGATTGTCCCATTTCAGAATAATATATATGAATATGTTTTGATTATAACTATTGATGCATTAAAGTGTTGTTAAAGCTGGTAAAGGTGCAGCTAGTTTGAATTACTTTGTCTTCTGCAGGGTAGCTTGTGTAAAGTAAGTAATGGTACACAAATAAATGTGGGGGGAGTACAAGTACACGATTTATCTCTGAATTTGAGTGGAGTCAAAGTACAAAGTAGCAATGCAAATATCTCAAAATTGTGCTTCAAAACAGTACTTGAGTATATGTACTTCCTCTCCAATTCAAATGTAAATATTGTTATTTTACTCCACTACGTTTGTGTATTAACGGTTACTTTGCAGATTAATAATAAACAATATACACCATTTAAATAGGACTTTAGTTACACCTGGATTAAATGCAAATGCTAGCCAGCTGTAAATAAAGTAATTAAGTATGTTTAGATGACAGTACTGTTTCCAAAGTATTCCTACACTTGGTACTTCTACTTGTACTCAAGTGTAAGATCTGACTACTTCTTCCACCGCTGCTGTTGACCGTTTGAGTTCTTTTTTTTTACTGGATGTTGGTTAATGTCCTTCCTCCAGGCTACCTCCAAGAAGAGGGACTGTCCTCCACGTTCCAATCTTTCATCCATGAGAGCCCAAACCTGAAGGAGTACGCAGAACACTCCACGGAAGATGGGACTATCCCTGCTTGTGTGTTTGTAAGTCTGTCTCTGATTCGAACCTTTCACAAACTGCCAAATGCTAAATCTCTTTCTCATAAAGGTGCATCTGTGATTCATGGTTTGTTTTTCCTCCACCTCACAGTCTCTCTTTGGGAACGGCCTAACAATTATCCTAAATGAGTATGTCGCTACCAAGACAAAAGGTGAGTTATATTTGTATTAATTTACTCCTGAGGTCTGCCACCATTTACATATGTGTTTCATACAGTTATCTGTTCATTCTACATATCCACATATATTGTGATTTTAAAGGGTGTCTATTATCATCTGGCTGGAAATTAGCCATGTTGTCAGTTGATCTGACAGTTGACTGTCCACAACACTATAAACAAATAAACTAAACATCCATCCATCTTCTCCCGCTTATCCGTGGTCGGGTCGCGGGGGTAGCAGTTCCAGCAGAGAGCCCCAAACTTTCTTTCCCTGACCACATCAACCAGCTCTGACTGGGGGATCCCAAGGTGCTCCCAGAACAGCGTAGAGATATAATCCCTCCACCTGGTCCTAGGTCTACCCCTTGGTCTCTTCCCAGCTGGACCTGCCTGGAACACCTCCCTAGGGAGGCGCTCAGGTGGCATCCTAACTAGGTGCCTAAACCACCTCAACTGGCTCCTTTCGACGCGAAGGAGGAGCGGTTCAACTCCGAGTCCCTCCCTGATGACCGAACTTCTCACCTTATCTCTAAGGGAGACACCAGCCACCCTGCGGAGAAAACCCATCTCGGCCGCTTGTATCCGCGATCTCGTTCTTTCGGTCATGACCCATCCTTCATGACCGTAGGTGAGGGTAGGAATGAAAATGGCCCGTTAGACAGAGAGCTTTGCCTTCTGGCTCAGCTCCCTTTTCGTCACAACGGTGCGGTAAAGCGACTGCAGTACCGCTCCCGTTGCTCCGATTCTCCGGCCCATCTCACGCTCCATTGTTCCCTCACTCGAGAACAAGACCCCGAGATACTTGAACTTCTTCACTTGGGGTAAGGACTCATTCCCTACTTGGAGTGGACAGTCCATCGGTTTCCTGCTGAGAACCATGGCCTCAGATTTGGAGGTGCTGATCCTCATCCCAGCCGCTTCACACTCGGTTGCGATTAACCGAAACTAAACACCTTTTATATATTATGAAAGTATACAGCATTTATTTTAATATCGAGTATAAAAGTCACATCACGTTTATCTTATTCTCTTTTATATGTAAATATTTGTCTTACCTAACTTGTAGCATTATGTCTGGTTTTTTTGGGCTATTATATTTGTTAATTTCCTTTTTATGTCTTAAGTATAGTAGTAAGTTGAATTGTTAGAGGAGCCTGGGAATTACTATTTTCATTGCCAAAACCACACTTTAGCTTTTGTGCATATGACAATACATTTGAATCTAATGTGTCATGCTTGTGTTGTTTTTCAAAAGAGTCTGCTCATGAGGTGCCTGCCATGATGACGTCGTTATGGAAAAAGCTCGATTTTACACTCAACCAGATAAGGTAATGACGTTTAAAATCTTCAAAACACTGCAAATATTTCAGTAAACTGACAACAATGTCAAATCTCAGTGTTTTCTGCTGTGTTGGAACTTCACCACTGATATCGTTTCATTATTATTCCTTACATTTTAAATAGGTCGTTGCAGAATTCACCCTCTATATCAGCAATTCAAAGAAGTAAGTCTCTTATTGGTTTTCGAGTTAATATGTTATTGTTTACTCCACTACAATCTTTGCGTTTGTGTTTCTACATTTGCCTGAAAGATATCTTCCATAATTCAAAGCTAAGCTTGTGCGATTTTCTATCCACTATTAATATATATTATGATTCCTTCCTTCCTTCCTTCCTTCCTTCCTTCCTTCCTCCCCTTTCAAACTATGATTCAAGATGAAATCTCAATTAGGTTGTAAGTTCTCTGTTTGCCAGGGTTTGCTTTATATTAATAAGCCTTTTTTCTTCCTGCAGCACGTTCACGCGTCGGTGTGGCTAACATGGCCAGACAGCGGGTGTTGACCGTGACTTCAGCTGGTAGTAGTGTCCTCTGCTCATCAGTGTCTGAAGCCAGATCCATCATCAGCCCCTCAAACATCTCCCACAGCATGCTGGGCCACTCCACCCCCGTGAGCTACAGCACCACACACACTCGACCAGCTGCCGGCGGGGGCACACACCAGCAGATCCAAGATGTCAGCCGCTTACTGAATACCCCCAGTGAGTATCACAACACATGCAGTACTCCATGAATGTTTTGTTTGTTTTACAAGGAAGATAGAAGGTTGCGTTGTTTTGTTTCACACATCTTATGAATATCCTCTTTATCAATCAATTGACAACAAGCATTCCCTTCACAAAAACGGTGCCTTGATGTGCGACATGTGTCTATTACAGGGGATTCCCTAACCCAAGGCCCCATGTCTCCTGGACGACGGAAATGGTAACGATAACAATTATTGCTGTATTGAAGCCATCCCATTATGAAGAGAGCGTAGAAGAGGCACTGTGTTGTCCCACTGACCCGACTTGACAATGCTGCTCTCTTTTTGCAAACGTACAAAAGAAGATGTTAACAGTAGCCCTTTTTATAAGAGTGCATAGTTGTCGCTATGTGCATGTTGAAAGACACTTCTATATTGTTTTCTGTCGCCTTCAGGGACACCCCCAGGAAGAGAGGGGGGGCTCAGAGTGGCTCCAGTGCCCTGGCTGTCAGTACTCCAAACGCCGAACCCCAAACTGAAGAGGCTGCAGATGAAAACTTTCCTGTAAGTAGATCTTTATGTAGGTGTGGAGATGTCCTACTGACAAAGAGAATTCTCACTCATGCAATAATATAATCCATCTTGTGCAGAGTTCATGCTCAATTACTTACATTGAGTTTTTAGGAAATATATGTGAAGAATTTAGTGAGTATTTCTAACATCATCTCTCTGTAAGCCTTCACAGCAAATCGTGATACAAAATGCCCGGGACAAGATATTGGGGGACAGGTCGTTGCAAGAGAAGCTCGCTGAAAACATCAACAAAATCCTCGGAAAGTAAGTGTTGAGTTTCCAGCCTCACTGCCTCACTGTGCTTGTATTCTTTTCTTGTAACGGACCATTTATGATTCTGTCATTATCACTCAGGACATGACTGACAAAGACATGGCTGTTGCAAGTCTGTGGTCTAATATTCAATATTGAGTGAAGTAGGGCTGTTCGATTATGGCAAAAATCATAATCTCGATTATTTGGGTCAATAATTGATATCACGATTATTAAAAACGATTATCCATTCACTTTGAAAACATCCATTTATTGAAAAAGTTAACAGTTGATTACCCTGAACTTTAACTGAAAAACCAATAAAAAAAACCTGTTTTCATAATTGTTGCAAACCAAAATCGTAATTGCGATTAAAATACGATTTAATTGAGCAGCCCTAGAGTGAAGACACTTAATATTGAATCTACATTAACACCCTTTAATATTTTATTTGGGCTTTTAGGTGAAGACCGCACACAGTTAATAAATACAACTATTCTTCTGGCTAAAATACATATTTTTAAAACTCAATCAAGGAGTAATCTTAATTTAAAGTGTTTGAAGAGTAGATTAAAACTACAATTTATTTTGGAAAAGATTATTGCCACAAAAAATCAAAGGGTGGCTCAACACGCCATGACATGGGAAATAATGAGCTCTCACGAAGAGTTGTGGTTTTTGGTTGTCAACCTATTTTTGTTTGTGAAATGTTGAAGTGATCCTACTGACTGTACCTTTATTTCTTCTGTTTGTTTTTTTTTGTCTGAGATGAGAATCTCCTATATGTGAGTGTTATGTCCATGTTTGTGTCTTTAGCCTGTAAAAAGACATGGCTGTACTAATTTCTCCTCTGTTTCATCTCTCAGCGAGCCACCACCCCAAACTTCTAAGGCCCCATCGAGTACAGTGGAGGTAGACCAGTCTATAGATGAAATCCTGGGATTGCAGGTGCTGAAAACTATATATATATATATATATATACTCATATCATAACGGTCAAATGTATGTATATATAAAACTATTCAAATTATGTTCAAAGCCCCAAATCAACAATTACCTCATAATACCCAGGGACTTTTCACACGGAGAGAAAACATACACATGTTGAGAGGAAACTGCATTTTCAAAAAACCACTCGTATGAACAAATGCCAAACTTCATTGCATCTCATCAAAAGGTGTTAGTCTGTGGAATAACTGTAATGATGCACTGAAATATTGTACAAGTCTATCTAAACTGAAAGTATTATTTAGGAGCCAAATCATTAATGGTTATGAGCAAGACCTGTAAAATCCCATTTGTTATTTCTTGTAATTGTAAAAGTTATTTCTTTCTGATTGTTTTGTAAAAAAACAAACAAATTAACAAGACAAACATGTCGCTGATGACGATGGCCTAATATTTTATTTATAAGGGACATTTATGTTAGAGGGGGTAGGACCAGAAACGTTTTTTTTAAGCTTCTTCTTGCCCCTGTTGAACATGACTATTTGAGAATTATTTTTGTTGGTGTACTTTGTTATAATTATTATTATGAGAAAAAAAAAAAGGGTATATATTATTATTGTTGTATGTTTTGTTTCTGACATGTTCATGTTGACTTAAAACTTTTTTTTTTATTCTTTTTTTTTTTTTTTAAATCAACCCATTAGCCTGTGCTTATTGTCCTGTGTGTTGTTTCATTATTTCCTGACACATGTGTTCACGTACAGGGGGAGATCCACATGAGTGACGATGCCATCCATGACATTTTGGAGCAAACGGAGTCCGACCCAGCCTTCCACGCCCTCTTTGAGCTCTTCGATTACAGTAACTATGGCCTACATGGCATTTACTCCCTTTTTAATTGGTGAAATGTGCCCAATATCACAAATTCATTGCAAAACCAACTTTTTTTAATAACGTTTTTTTTTTTTTTTTTGCAGATAAAACCAGATTCGCTGCTGGTGATCAAGGGGACGGAGATATTAGCAGTAATCCAGGAGAGAGCAATGCTGCTGGACCTTCCTCTACTGTCGGACTGCTGCCAAGTGATGATCCAGGTATTTTCAGAATCTCTGAAGAAGGACACAGAGATGTCATCTTTCATTTCTGTCGGCCTCAGGTCAAGGCAGGTTTCTTGATTCAACAGTTTAGAAGGGATCTTCGTGTTCATTAAAATCTCGCTGTAACTGTTAGATTTATGATTTTGGTGCAAATTCAGAAGGAAGGAAGCTTCTCAAGAATTGTCAGTATCAAAGGAGACTACTCTTTACACCGGGGGCCAAATCCATCCCGCGGCTTCATTTTATGTGGCCCGCAAGAGCTTGCAAAGAATATAATACGTATTATACAGTTACATGCAACTTTACAGAAGCACGTTGCCATTAAACTACATGTCCCACAATGCATCTCGTTTTGGGACATGAGCACTGAAGAGACTTGCGATTATTTGCCCCAGACGTAGTTAATTATGAAGTTATTACCCTATCCGATAATAATCCAATGCAGAGGCAATATTGTAATACATTATTTTATATATTTATATAGTCTTAAAGTTACAACCAACCCTTTGAGTGCAACCATAATGCTAATGTGGCCCGCGATGAAATTGAGTTTGACACCCCTGCTTTACACAGAGAATATGGTTTTGTGTCAAATGCTAATTAATAATGTTGATTTTTTAAGAATGGCTATACCCATAATGAAGACAGAGTTGCATAAAAACCCAGACGGGGACAAATTAAACATCAAATATTTTTGTTTTATTTTTCAGACACTGCCCTAAGAGATGCTAATGCTTCAGATTCAGCGACCGTGAAGACGAGAATTGGACCGGAGCGTAAGACCAGGAAGTCTTCCGCCCCCACCTTGTTAAAGAAGGTCCTTGGGCCCAGCGGTAGAACATCCAGGATTGAAAACAGCTCAGCCAGACTGTTGGTGAGCCTCGGGGGCCATGCAGGGCACTCGAACAGAAACAAAACCCCCCACCTTTCCAGAACACTGTCTTTGGAACGCCAATGGATATCGATGAAGCGTTGCATACACCTCCCCCTCCGTCAGACATTATGGACACTGCAATTGCAACTGTATCAACCATTCTTCCTTCTGCTGCTTTTGCGTTAGCCCTGCCGGAAGCAACTGCTAACAGAAACCAGGAGCACAAACAAGCTGAAGGATCTATAGCGCAACCTGCTATAGCTCCCTCTGGATTTTTGTTTCCTTTACAAGTGGAACTGAACAACACTCCAACGTCAAATGCTGACCTACCTCATACGTCACTCTCAAGCGGTGTTAAAGGCGACTCTTGTACACCTTCTTCCAGCGGTATCACAGTAACAACTTCCTTACTTTCGTTAGCGTCCACTGCTGCAACATCCACATCTCATTCTACCTCTGCAGCACTTACAGCTGCACTCCCATCCCTCCTACCTGTCATACCCACCTCCTCCTGTACTCCAACCACCCCAAGCAAGGCTGCAGCAGATACCAGTAACATAGTGTCTCTGGAGATCATCATCAGCGATAACCAGGATGAGGATTCTTCAAAGGGAACGGCCACCAATCATGCACTTCCTAGCATTTCTGTGAACAAGATACCCACCATCTATCTCTCCTCCCCAGTGAAGTCCTTGAGGTGTCCTGGCACACCGAGGGCCGCGTTGGATGAGGCTGCTCTGGCGGTTTGTGGCTTACAAAACTCAGAGGCTCATGGAAGTCCTCTGGGCTGTAAGGCTGTCGTTGTATCTCCATTAAGAGGGACGTCACTGGCTCAGCCAAATTATATATTTCAACTCCCGCTGGATGCAGCTAACCCCGAGCTGCAAGGAGCCGCCACCAGCTACTTCATTTTGACTGAAGCCCCAATGGCAGATTCTCCAAACAGACCGGTGCTGCTGCCTGCTGGGGCCTCGGTGGGACAGCCTTTGCCCAATAACCCGTTTGGGGTGACCATACCAACGCGATCTCGTGGCTTCTCAACAGGTAAGAGACCACGGTGGTTCATTTCAATAGACATTATTCTCACAATCTGTTATCCAGGGTGTCCGCGGGGTCTTAAAAAGTATTAAAAGTTGATAAATCAATTTAGCGAAAACGGCATTTCCCAAGGCATTACATTTTGTAGCTTGTTTTCAATAAGTATATCAATGCTCCAAAGAGGTTGTGTTCTACAGTCTGCCTGAATGTAATCATGGCGTAGGTGTGTAGTGTGATTCTGTGTAGTTTATTTATGGCATCCCGTTGGATTGGACGTCATCTGAACAGGACATCGCATGCTCACTGCTTGATAGCGCGAAGGTCCGTTTACGCCGGTTGTTAAATAACATGGTTATGGGGAAATGCAAGTCTGCGTCCAAATGGTTGGAAGATAAGGAGGAAGGACAATCAATACTGTATATAGTGAATGTGAGGTAAAGTGTGTCGCCAAGGTTACCGGTTAGAACTCCAAGTGGCGATGAGGGTCTTAACATGTGTGGAAAGGGTCTTAAAAAGGTCTTAAAGGGATTACATTTGACTTCAGGAGTCCTGCAGACACCCTGCTGTCTCACTATCAGAATTTTGATTTAGAGACATTACGCTTTATTCATTGGGGTTTCAATGAACTTTGTTGCTTCAAGGGGTCTACTGGCAGTGCTTTTGCCAAGTTGTCCTGTTGTAAAAATGAATAATAAATTGTATTTGATGGGTACTTACTTGCTGATTCATGACTCACTAAACAAAGACGTTTGGTAAATGTCTGAGTAACATCATTGTGACTCGGCTCAGTGTCATGGAGAAATGCTGGTTGTTAAATAACATGGTTATGGGGAAATGCAAGTCTGCGTCCAAATGGTTGGAAGATAAGGAGGAAGGACAATCAATACTGTATATAGTCAATGTGAGGTAAAGTGTGTCGCCAAGGTAACCGGTTAGAACTCCAAGTGGCGATGAGGTCTTAAAATGTATGGAAAGGGTCTTAAAAAAGGGATACATCTGACTTCAGGATTCCTGCAGATACCTTATTGATTACTTTTGTTACAGCTTTTGAAATTAAGTTTGTACGTTTATTTGTGGGGTTTTTTTTCTCACTTCCTTGGGTTGTGAGCTGTAGGGAGTTTTGGTTAAGGAAGTGTTACTTTTGTTATTTCTAATGGTAGGAGTGCTGCTTAACCCTGTTTCTAATCTGTTCTTTCGTGCAGTGCCAACACTCATCCTGCCATCACCGGCTAAAGCCATGATACTTCCTGTTTCAGTCATGGGGCCAAATTCTCTGGGGACGGTCCAGGTGGTTTCAAATCAGGTAAAATCATTTGATCTGCCATTAATACATTAGTAGTCATAGGGTATTTCCTTAACGGCTAACTTCACAAAAACAATATGTTTGTTTTCTTTCAATCCAGGATGTTTTAATCGTGTAGTGTGTAGTTTAATGAACAGCTGCATTAAGGGTTGTATACTTTAAGCAATATGCAGAACAATAAACGTTTTAACATTGTTTTATTCACAGCTTGTTGCCATTCAGAACCCAGTACCAGTACAGCAGTCAGAAAAGCCCAGTTCTCCCACAGTGGCACTCAAACAGTCTATACCTGCAGGTGAGTTATAAAATAATATTGAGAATCGCTAGCTAGTGGCAATATTATGGTGAAAAGATCCTTCATTTACGTTACCAAATGATGTCCTCAGTGTTTTAATGTCACTGCCTTACTTCTCTGACCTTTTTTCTCTGAATTCCAGGCACTGGAAACCTGGTTGGTACGTCGGTTCCACTTGGTTTGGCTTTAAGCACAGTCCAGCAGGAGGCTGAGAAGGCTTCTACACACAGGAGGATTTTATGTTTTGACTCTTCTGCAGAAGCTCAACAACAAACTGCCAAAACAACAAGGTCCAGCAAATTTCCACCTAAAAACAAAACTCCATCAGGGTCTGTGAAGCAGCGTGAGAAAGATAACACGCAGTCAGTGACTCGAACAAAACCTTCCATCTTAAGTGGGAACAAGCCAAGAGGAGGATAGAGACGGTCAGATGCTCAGCAGATCCCCAGACCGATGAGGCCTTCATGAAGGAGGGCGGAGAAAGCCCCACAACCGCCACAACAGAAGACCCTCCCAAAAAGATCTCCCGCAAGCAAGATCACAGCGTCCAAAACCAAGAGACGCAGGAGTGCCAGTACCAGCGTGGTCGAGGCCTCTCAGACTGAGAAAGCTCAGAATCAGCAAGGAGTTCAAAGAACAGGAAGCACAGTCATGATAAGGAGGGTGATTGGAAGCAAAAGCTAAGGAATCTCGTACTTCTAGGT
Organism: Pseudochaenichthys georgianus; assembly: GCF_902827115.2. Taxonomy (NCBI): domain Eukaryota; kingdom Metazoa; phylum Chordata; class Actinopteri; order Perciformes; family Channichthyidae; genus Pseudochaenichthys; species Pseudochaenichthys georgianus. Next base: position 36,970,948 of record NC_047515.1, read on the forward strand.
CATCGTCAAGAACTAGAAAAGAGAAGGAGGACAGCAGCAGGAAAGAGCCAACGGAAAAGGCTTCTGCAAAGCACGGGAGGGGCGTTCAGAGAAGAAGACTCCCTCCCAGGAAATTCCAAATGTCACCGCTAACAAGAGAATGAAATGAAGGGAAGCGTGAAAGAGCAGGCCATCATCCTCAACGTTAAGGGACCCTCCAGCCGCCCCCCAGCCGGCATCTTCAGCCTCAACCCAAGGCTTCGAAGGCCCCCTCAAAGACCAGCTCTCTGGCCAAACAGGCGGCTGAGATGCTGCAGGACATCCAGGGGCTCAACTCTCCCTCCACCCCTGGTAAAAGGCCCGGAGCAGCCAGTACAGAACTCCCCCGGACCCCAGGCCATACCCAGGAGGAGTCAGCTGATCGTCCCTGGACTCCCTCCCGACTGAGGAAAGGTAGAGACGGAGAGGGCACTCCCAAGCATCTTCTGCCTCCAACACCCCCTGATGTCCCACCTGCAGCCCGGCCAGTGAGGCTGGCAGCGAGAACAGCATCAACATGGCCGCCCACACACTCATGATCCTCTCACGTGCCGCCATCGCCAGGACCGGCACTCCACTGAAGGACAGTCTGCGTCAGGAGGAAGTGGGAGAACATTCACCCGCCAGCTCAAAGATCTCTAAAAAACGAAAACTGTCTTTCTCCCACATCCAGCCCGCAGGCGAAGAAAGAGACGAAACAGTCTCCAAGCAAAACGACTGAGCGGGTGAGTACAACACCAGGATCGGCCATGTTTTAAAATGTTTTTATGGTGTTTGAAACGTTCCCTGTTGTCTGTTCTAGACACGTTTCTGCTTCCTCAGTGTTCTGTTTTTCCGATATAGTTAGATATAGAACTGTAAATCACGAACATTTTCATTATTTTTCGATGAATGGGTTGGTCTTATAATTGTCAGGAAACAGTGGAACGTTTTTTACTTTTGTAAAGCTCAAAGGGGATGTTGCCTATTTACTCTTACTTTAAAGGTATTCCCTCAAATGAGACAAAGGCAAGCTGCATGTCCTGTCATTTAAACGGCTGCAATAAAGGATTTTTTTATATTTTGGATCGAAAATAACAATTCAATTCTTTGCAAACAAGAAATCATCAAAATCGACTCGTTTTTCACGCTCTTCACTTTCTATCAATCCACCAATACACTGTTTCTTCCAACTACTCATGTTGGATAAAGCACCTCATACAACCCCTCTTCAATCTATCTCTTAAAAGGGCCCTGTTGGGGTTTTTGGGGTTTTCTCTTTTCCTATAGTGATCCCTCCAGAGGTCGTTTCTGAAAGTTGAGCTTGGTCTTTATTATGGATGCTCTGATCGATATCGGCCGATATTCACTCTCTGCCGATCGATCGGCGCTCTCTATTAAAGGCCGATCGTGAGAGCCGATCACATGACATTTAAAATAACATGACACTTTTCTTTCTCGTGCGCGGCAAAACAGGCTCGCCAAAATGGCTTCACCAGTCTGGCAGTATTTTAACGTGTCCGAAAATGACAGTAAAAGCCCCATTAACTGAGTTTTAAACATCACTTTAAATGGAAGATCCCCATAGGCCCCGCCCCACTCGATCGGATAGGCGATCGGTATCGCCGATACTGATTCCGGCCCCAAAATTGGCGATCGGAGCATCCCTAGTCTTTAAACTTAAACCTGAACCAGTCTGAGTGTCCTCAAATGACATAGGATACAGTGCACTGGAAGCTCTGTAGGTGTGAGCGTGTGTCTACATGTGTTAGTCCTGTTATAGACTTGCCCGGGTGACCCTGAACAGGATACCAAGTTTACAGAGTGGTGGATGGACTTAGGCAGAGTAACAATGTCCTGCCATTCAAGAAAAACTAAGAATATCCCTGTTGTCTGTCTAATTTCATTCCTCCAAAGCTTCACCCGAAACTATTTGGTTTTGGTACTTTTCTTTTATATTCTAATGATTGGTGTACCTCATTGATGCAAGAATGGGAACTTTAATAATATAATAATAATAAAGCTTTATTTGTATGGCACTTTTCATAAAGAGGAAAATAAGAAATATATCCATATCTCTGTGTAAAGCAGGGGTGTCAAACTCAATTTCATCGCGGGCCACATTAGCATTATGGTTGCACTCAAAGGGTCGGTTGTAACTTTAAGACTATATAAATATATAATATATATAAAATAATGTATTATATTACAATATTGCCTCTGCATTGGATTATTATCGGATAGGGTAATAACTTCGTAATTAACTACGTCTGAAAGCAGAAGTCTGGGGCAAATAATAGCAAGTCTCTTCAGTGCTCATGTCCCCAAAACGAGATTGCATTGTGGGACATGTAGTTTATTGGCAACGTGCTTCTGTAAAGCGGCATTTAACTGTATAATTAACTTTGTATATATTTTGAAAGCTCTTGCGGGCCACATAAAATGAACACACCTGTTTGACACCCCTGTCCTAGAGGTGGTTTGGGTTTTTTCCATGTGATTCTGACTTTGTTTTTTAATCTGCAGGAAAAGAAGAAACTTGTAGATTGTTTCCCCCTTGACCTGGATGTGGACAAGTTCCTGTCTTCACTTCACTATGACGAATGATAGAGGACTTCCCCATCACGACCTGCTTGAGTTACTCTCCTGGAATAGACGAGCCATCTGCTAAACCCGTGCCTATAGTTCATTAGTAACCTTGCCCGTGACCTTTATAAGCTGTAATGTCTCCTTCAGCCAATGGGGGACTTTGACTCTGGGTTGCTAGTTTCCGGTGCGGATGATCTGCATTCAATCCTGTTAGATGGAAAGGAGTGCAACCATGTTACTTTGCTGTGTGTTTTTCATATCATCACGTCCACTTCTGTTTAAGTTATCATTGTTTTGTGCTAACACACACATTTGTTTTGGGACATAAAGGTGATGTTGATATGAGGGTGAACCAAAGCATTTAGTTGGTCAATATTTGACTCTTCTTTTGATAAATCCTGCTAACACTGACTGATTTGTTGGTATAAATATATTTTTGGATATGTCTCTAGTTATTATAATAACACAGATTAAGAGCTTTCATTTTTGTTTTTTGTGTTCAGAAAAGTCAATTTAACTTAACAAAAAGCAACGTGAAGATTAGGTGTATGGCATACATGTGTGTAAATACATTATATATATATATATATATATATATATATATATATATGTGTTGTAGAGTCTGACTCCCAAAATGCATACTCAGCCTTCATTCAATGTCGTAATAAAACAAGAAACAGTCCTGTGGGTTTTTCTTCAGTTTACACAGATTTTCTTTCATCCAGGAAAGTGTACGGTTTATATGTTGTGTGCGTGTGACTCGATCAATTGAATGTGTTGCTCATTGTGAATGAGAATGACCTACATACATCCTTTAGAAATGTAATCCTATCAATTTAATTGTTTATATATTCCATATATTTAACATTTGTTTCATTATATATGAAGTTTAAAACCCTTGCTTAGAGAAAACCATTAACTGAAAAACCCTGACAACCGACTTGAATAATACATCAATAAATTGAAATGATTCACGTTTGAAATAAACCTTCTGAAAAAATTCAATTTGTGTTAATTTAAATAAATATTTACTTTCTTTCTAATACTTTTTCTCTTAAGTTATAAGGAATTGATTTGTGGCTAATGGCATCATCCGTTTTGAGATATTGCTTCATGTCTCAAGGTGAATTAACACACGAGTGTTGCAATCCTCTCACTTTGTTGGCAAATCTGGCAACCACTGATTGGACAGTAAAACTCAACTGACGGAAATACGTCTTCAATTGATCTTCACAATAAAATTATCTACTTTAGAAATGTTATCTTATTTTAATTTGAAGGTAAGAAAGTGCCATAGTAGTACTTCATCTGTCTTCCATGTATTTAAAATGTCTCATGTTCGACGCTATATAGTTGATAAAAACGTGTTTAAAGACAATTATTCACCACCAAACCGCAACACCAATTTTACTTTGACAAGTCCAACGTTTGTTACCGGGTGAAGAGGACAGGAAAGAGGTACGACTTGTCACTTGGTTTTTAGCAACAGCAATCTTTTTCCCTTTTATTTGGCGTATATTTTTGTCATAACTACAACACCACAGCGATAAGGATTTATTTTTGATACCTCACCACAAGTAAGGCGACTCGTTATTGCTTATAAACCCCTTGTTTTAGTGTAGAAGCTGCCTAGCTCCCTAGCTTAGCCGTTAGCATGGCTAACCGGTTAGCATGTGGAGGATGATGTGCACGCATTTGTCATCATATCTTGTGTCAGACTGACCCACAGAACTGAGGTTATTTCAGTTTACCACAGGTGTTATTGCCGTGATGCAGTCAGTAATATATGTGCCTTCGTTTTATCTTTTCGTTTGATGTTTTCTCTTAGTTATTACCATATATTTGCAATGCCAGTTTGCGTGTTGACGATATTTTCACACTGACAGTTTGATATAGTCACTGGAATGTAACTAAGTACATTTACTCAAGTACAGTTTTGAGGCACTGTACTTCACTTGAGTAATTGTTATGTTTGTACTTTTACTTTACTACATTTGAGGCATTGTTTTGACTTTATACTCAAAAAGACTGTGTTACAGATATGGATTATAATACACAGAATATAAACCAAGCATAACCTCATTATGTATTAATGTAAAGGGTCAGTTAACCAGCAGTATATAAAGTAATGTAAAGAATCCCCACCTTGTGACAACATTGACATTAATGTATTAAACACATATAATACAAAACATGTAGCGTTTATTTAAATCTGATATACAGTGAAATTAGTACTTTAACTTTTTGTACTCAAAGTATAACTTAATGGCATAATTGCACTTTTGCTTCAGGCGTTTAACTTGTAAACAGAGATGTTAACAGTTTAGTATTGCTACTTGTACCTAAGTAAAATATGTGAGTACTCCTTACTTCTGAATGTGTATTGCTTAAGAGTCATTGGTAAGAAGTTCGTGACAGTCACACAGCGTCTCATGTTCTCTTGCTTAGTAGGAAGTGAAACTACAGCGGGGAGGACGTTTTGAGCCAGAGACACACACTTCTCTTCCTCCTGAACTGCCTGACCGGCTGAAACCTCGATTGCCATGGCAGCCAATGGAGCAAAGTGTGAGCAGCCACAGAAACGGGCCGGAGCCAAAGGCAAACAGAATGGCAAAGCAATAGGTAGGTTTTTTGTCTTTTTGAAACAGTTTGCAGGTCCTGAAACACACAAAACATAGGCTTAGCATCTTTCATGGTACTTATTAAGACGCAAAAACCTTAAAGCTTTGAATGATAAACACATTAAGAAATGGGAAATGCTGTTTTTGTTAAGTACAAAAGGAATTAATTATATATAGAGAGGAGGAATTCAATAAACCTAAAATTATATATATTTACTTTCTTGCTAATACTTTTGTTATAAAAAATGTCAAGAAACAAATGTACAACAAACAAATACACAGATTAATATATTATGAAATCTGTAAATGTAAAATATTAGTTTGTTTGAATAAAAAAAACATGTTTTACTTTTATTTTGCAATACTTTCTTTTTAAACTTTTCACGAAGTTCGAGAAGTCACCCTCATCTGAGTGGACCCTGTAGAGTTCACCCCTTGTTATCTCTGATGGACACAGAACGATATCGCTACATGGTTTGAAAAGTCATAAAAACAAAAAAGCGTGATTCACTTTGTTACTTTCAGTTTCAAAACAGCGACCGTCATGTCGTAGTATCATGTATTTAGCATTACCATTTCAACAAGATTATATAATCGACGTAGAAACAGATGTCGTCGTATGTGAGGGTGATTGCAACTTTGTTTGTTCTCCAGACTCTTTCAGTTAGAGAGAGGCGACAGAGGGATAAGGAGGAGCGCCTGTCTCTGGTGGTTTGGAGGAGGCCCGTCACCACAATACATTACTTCCTTCTGGAGACCCTCATCAAGCTAAAGGAGTGGACGTTTCAGTAAGAAGTCAAACCGGTTTTCTCTACTCTCTTTTTTGTCATGCTACATTTTTCAGGATGTTTGTTCTTCCTTGTGACCTTATTTGTTTTTGTGGAACTTTGTTTTGAACACCAATAAGAAAAGCAGGTTCACGTTGTTTATTTGTACCCGTAGGAAGGTTTTGGTTTGCAGATAAAAGACAAGGGATCCATTGTGACACATGTTTTAAAACAACACAGGCAAAAGGGAAAGTATCCAGCAAGTTAATAATAAATACATTGGCATTGCTTCCATAGCCTCTCTTTGATGCTGCTACAACTTGTTACTTGTGCGATGCCTGCTGGATTAAGCTGTTTTTTAAAACGCTTTGTTCTACAATTTGGTCAAACTAACCTCTGGCCCAAAAGAATAAGCTAACACTGTGTGCAAAGTCAGCATTTCACACAGAACTAGTTACCGCTGTAACTGTCTGAGGCTGCAGCCACACGAGAACGGTAACGGTATCCGCTACAGTTCTCTATCATAGACGGTTCGGCCACACGAGGCCGACAGGGAAACGCAGAAAACGATAACGGGTCCCAAGGTGGGTAGATCTGGGGACGAAACGCTCTGGGGGACTACCGGAGAGATTTACAGCAGGAGCAAACGCTTGCCTCGGGGAGGGAGAAAAAGAGCCAGAGCGTACACCGTGGAGAATAAACAGAAGGGCAACCATGCACGGCAAGTCTTCTTCGCTGCTTTTGGTGTATTTTGTGGCAGAAGTACAGCGCCACTTACAGGCCCGGCATATGTACTACTACTACTACATACTACATATGTACGGCATATGTACTCCAGCGCTTTTGAGCAGTCTCGTGTGAAAGGACACGATTCTGGTGCCTATTGCGTGTGGACGGAAGACTTTTTTGATATCGAATTCGGTTCGTTTGCGTTACCGTGGCTCCAGTCTAAGGTTCAAGGTCTCCAGGTTCAAAGCTATTTGACCGAGATATTTGTAAGATTGCGCAAGCACACAAATAACTATAATAAAAACTAATTTCTACAAGAAAATATAAGAGATAAGACACAATTGTTCAATTTTTTATGTTGGAACTTGTGTCTTTAACAACATTTTGTTTGATTTCTTTGTTTCAGGCTTTGGCAGCGACGAGGCCTGGTGTCCTTAGTTCTGGTGTTATGTTCTCTGTTCTCCTTCGCCTACTCCACGGAGGGCTCACACCAACAAGTAAGGCTCTCCTGACTTCAGTGATGTTAATAATCAACACCATTGCTCCACCAACAGCCTGTTTAAAGGTTAATGATAACTCACTCTTTGTCCATCTAAAACATTCCACGAGGGAAGCTTGTGTTGGGAGATAATGAAGTACGCACTGTTGTCAAGTAACCCTTGGACATACAATCAGTCGGCTTCAAGGTCCGCTACAGTTTGTGACAAGCTTCAATATAGATTCTTATATCTTTCTAGATTGTTCACATTTATAATGATGAAGTAATATGTAATTCACTACAAATAATTTAATCATAATACAGTATTATTTGGAGGCATCCAAGGACACCTGACAATGCATCAAAGTAATGCTCTACAGGTAGAAATATATTAAAATAAACAATGAGATTACAAATTATATGCACATTTAAACTTTATAAGCGCTACCCAGTATGTGAAATAAAAAATATATAAATACATTTAAATGAGCTCCTTTTTTCTGCAGCTGGAAATTATTGCGCCCATAAATTAAAGGAATAAGAATAAATATTTCTTTTAAATACAAAAATAAAATATTTTAATATAATTATAAAGTGCATTTCTTACAATTTTTTTTAAGTTTCCTCATAACATTTATACTTGATATTTGTGTATTATATCAAAATAAACCCATTTCCTTCTAAAAAAATAATAATAATCTAATGCAACAATAACTTAAAACAAAAAAAGAATGTATTTGCTTATTCATATGTATTGCTTTTGGCTATAATCAAACCTTGACAACAACAGAGAGAGTCATGTTAAACATTACAAATATTAAATATGAGTACATGGTAGCATCCAACAGTTAATGAAAGACACAAACAGTAATTAACTGTAAAAACTAAAATAATGCATTAATGCGTTTTTTCTGTCTTTTCTAATCAGTTTTCTGTTACTTTCTTCCCCTTCAGTGGGTTAGCTACCTGGAGAAGAGGTTTCTATGGTGTGCGTACTGGGTGGGTCTCGGGATCCTGTCCTCAGTGGGCCTCGGGACCGGCCTGCACACGTTTCTGCTCTATCTGGTAAGACAACACTTGTTTGTGGTTTGTGAAAAGTGCACACACCAGTGAGCTGGGTTAGAACAGAACAAAGAGAAACACTCCAGCATCAGGCTCCCCTGCATTCAAAAGGATTTGCAGATTTCCATGCACTGGGGCTTATGGCGCATTTCCAATGCAGGGCCTCGCACGGCTTAGTACGGTATAGTTAGGCCTTGGTAGGCCAGGCTTACTTTATGCTGCGTTTCCATTACAGTTTAGGAACTGGGGTAGTAACGATAGTAACTCAGTGTAGGCGGAACACAAAACCAACATCAGCCGTTAGCTGTTAGCCCTCAGGGCTCACAGCTCCTCATATCTGTTCAGAAACTAGACAAAAGTTAAACAAGTACAAACGTGCGTCATGGCGAATACAGTTGCTGGTTTATTTATGTCTGTATAGGCCATTGTTGTGAGTGTGGACAGTTGGAGCATATACTGCGTTAGCTTAGCCGATCTCCATTCAGAAAACACGCATTTTAAAAGGTTTTCCGCCTGCCGTCTGTCTGCAGACTTGTCAAAGCATTAATTCATGGTTTTTACTAACCGGTATCAGTATGTTGTTACTTCGGAATCATTTAGAAACGTGTATTACAATTAAATCACGGTCAAATATGTTCATCTTGTTGTAGTTGCCAGCGATTCTCTCACTAGTTTAGCATACTCAGCCCGGTTGTTGGCCCGGAATGAACCTCGATTTTGGAGAGCCAGAAAATTGAAAAAGTACCCGCTAGCCGGAACTACGCCTAGTGGACACGCAACCAAAAGCGGGCGGGGCACGGCAAGGCAACGCTTAAACCGCGTTTAGTCCCCTTTCAAAGGACCTGGGGCCTCATTTCTAAACGGTGCGTACGCTCAAAGATGGCGTACGCCAGTTCTATTTCGTATATGGCTTCGCCCTCTAAGGCTATCGCTATTGGGTTATCCCTCTGCGCCCCCGCGCAGCACTGAAACACTTGTAGTCCACGCCCACCCGCTAGGTGGGCCCCACCCTCAGGCCTCCTTCCGGTATAAATAGGAAGGGGGCCCGGCAATCTGCTCCCTCTTTTCTTCAGCAACCAGCACAGTACTGAAGCACAGGAAAAGTCAAGTCATGAGCAACAACTGTGTCCGTGATTGTCCCTCATGTAAGACGGGGTACATCATGAGCTACACGCGATATGCGAAGCCTGCCTGGGCTGCTGCATCTTGGTCTTCCCCCTGTTCATGTATTCATTTTTATTTGAGGCATGTCTCCCATTCCTCTCTGACGCACCCTGTACTGGGTGTCCTGTTGGAGTGAGTGACATCAGGGAGCCAGCTGTGCGCCTCTCTCCTGCCTCTCGGCACGCGGAGAGCGGCCCTTTTCCCCTCGTATGAGAGGGATGGTCCTTTTTCCTCTGACACACTTTGTACAGAGTGCCTGATCAGAGTGAGTGACGTCAGGGATCCAGCTGAGCGCTCACCTACCTGTCTGACACGCAGAGAGCTGCTGTTCCCCCACTATGATCGCTGGGCAAGGTGGGACCTTCGTCTCTACTTTCTCACAGCGGCCGGTATGTATTGTTCCAGCCTTCACCCCGTCGGGAAGATAGGCATGTTTTGCTATGTTCCAGGGACGGTGATGCGCCGTTACGCATGGCACAAGGCAGGGGGGTGTTATTGAGCAGGTGTGTCTGTGCTTCTAGTGCCGGGCGGACCCAGTGGGGCGCAGACTACATCATGCTTCGCCCTTAACCCAATAGCGATAGCCTTAGAGGGCGAAGCCATATACGAAATAGAACTGAGGTTACCTACTGTAACCCAGCTTCTATGAGTAATGGCGCAGCCCTCTAAGCGCTGGGCCTCACTGGCTCTACGAATAGCTGAAGAAAAGTTATATTGTATGGGAGCAGATTGCCGGGCCACCTTCCTACTTATACCAGAAGGTGGCCCGAGGGTGGGGCCCACCTAGCGGGTGGGCGTGGACTAAAAGTGTTTCAGTGCTGCGCGGGGGCGCAGAGGGATAACCCAATAGCGATAGCCTTAGAGGGCTGCACCATTTACTCATAGAAGCTGGGTTACAGTAGGTAACCTCAGTTTCTACGCAATGTTTGCGATTTATAAAAAACAAACTTGACGGAAAAATGTACGGTCCTCCACGCAAACTCTGACCCATGCGTACGCACTAAGCACAAACACGGGAGAGACGAGAAACTGCGACACCGTTGGCAGAAGGAAGGATGGAGAGAAATATGTGGAAATAATATCCACGAAATGTAGTTTGAATGAGTTCAAGGCTTTTATTTATCATACGTGCACAGCTACAGTGTAGTTATGACGATGCAAATCTTAGGTCACAGGCTCCTCCAACAGTGCAACACAATAAAACGGATAAACACAAACAAATAGTGCAAGTAATAAGTAAATACAAAAGGATGGAATGATATATATATATATTAGATAAATAATTTGTTATGTTATGATGTTGTTTCAAGTTCAGTTGAAAACAGTGTCGGTAAAAAAGTAATCTACTTGCCCACCGGAGAAAAAAACAAAACATAACATTAATTTCCCCTGAAACCCCATTCATATCTAGTTATTCACATGTTGTTTCATGATGGTACCACCCAAAGGCGGAAACATTATAAACTCAGTCAGTCTCAATTCTGTGTGTTTCTGAAAGATGCAGACAGATTTAAATAACATACAATTCCCTAGATGTACCTGCCTAAATAACTCTTAGTTGTATTTCCATAAAGCCACTGTGTGCATATAACTGTAGTCGCCAGAGGGTGGCGTCACACTCCATATTCTCTGTCTTCTTTAAAGTGGGACCCGTCAGTGCTAAACCAAACGTTAATTATTTCCCCGACAGTCACAGAATGACTGAGTCACCTAACTGTGTGTCATATGTCTTGGTAAAAAGGAGAATTTGGCAAAAATAAAACCATAGTTGAGCCTCGTCCGCTTTAGGGTGGGGATGATGTGGCTTTTCTTCTTTACAGCATGTACAGATGTGGGTGTGCTGAGTCAGCTGTTTTCACCACAATGAAATCATGGGAAAAGATGTAACTGTGACCTTCCTTCGAGAGTATTTGCACTATTTCCATTATTGCTGTGAAGCTCACCATGTGTTTGCACAAGTCTTCGATTGTCTTTGTGGATTACTTTATATCCTTTTCCCCACTATAATGCAGAAGTCAAACCGGTTTCTCTCCTCTCTCTGTTGTCGTGCTACATTTTTCAGGATGTTTGTGCTTCCTTGTGACCTACCTTTTCCCTTATTGGTTTTTGTGGAGCTTTGTTTTGATCACCAATAAGAAAAGCAGGTTCAGGTTATTTATTTGTACCCGTGCATTAGTAGTGCTGGCTTTACTTCTCTTCCCCACCAGTCCGGGCATCTTTTGTCTTTTTCCCCTTAAGATTATATAGCATTTCCCCCAGCTATCATTTTAAATACACTTCTAAAATCATCCCCTTTCCTTTTCATTAATGGCTCTTTTCAAGCTTATGTTCAGGTTCATACTAGTATTAAGTTTCTCTACAGTGACATGTTCTCATACTGCCTGTGCTGCACCCTTTTCACCCTCTGTCTGAAACCAGAGCCCAGTCTGCTCTGATTGGTTAGCTGGCTGTCTCTGTTGTGAATCGTCAACTGCTTAGAAATGTCCCGCCCCTTGGCCTATCATGTACAATATGTTGGTGCGCTAACCAGAGGCGGGGGACTCAAGTGACTTGACTCGCATATTTTTGGGCTTGAAACTTGCTTGACTAACATTGATAAAAGACTTGACTTGACTTGGTATTCATGACTTGAGACTTGACTTGACTTGAGACGGATGACTCGAAAGGACTTTACTTTTTCAAATTAAATATTTGCATTTGTTTTTGTATTGTACGGAACCCCTAAAGGGCAATGGAAAAAATATATATACTGTATCTCGTTTGCACGAGAAAGTTACCGGAGCGCCAAGTAGGACGTGGAGCACACGGGAGACAAGCGTTTCATTGCAGACTGTAATGTGTATGTTGGGAAATGGCAGTGCATACATTATTTTAGATATATTTCGAACTCGGACTCTCATTCACTTCATGAAATCGCTACAGCACCAGGAGGCAGCGGGACGTGTAACTCCACCTCTGAGAAGTGCAGCACCAGCGCGCAAAGAGCTGTGCCTTTTACGCAACGCCTTCACTGTGTTGACTTTCATTAGAACAGCTAAAGAGCGACCGCAGGCTGCTACGTTTTAACCACACACACACACCGCTACACACATCGATGCCCGATTAATCCCCCTATTACTCGTTTTATGAAGGAGAGGTCCGTTCACTAAGGCGCATGATGTGTGTGTGTGTGCTCAGCTCTGCTCTGTTCTGTGTGTGTTTGGTTTGTGTGTCTGTCCGACAACGGCATTTGTTTTCAAATGACCATGAACAGTAATTTACACACATCTGGCCAACTCCATATGTATATGTGGGTGTTCCCAAATGAAAGAAATGTGTTTAATCTTAATGTCGCACTGTCTGCACACACACACATCATGCGCCCCGGTACATACACTAGTCCGTTGTATTGGCTTTGATGCAATATTTCTTTGTGCACAGACACAGTTAGGAAAACAATGAGACCGTGTCATGTGGGAGCACCTTACAGACCATGGAGAAATGCTGTGACCCTGCTGAAGGGGAGCCAGGGCAGGAGGCTTAACATGTTGATGTCAAATATTTGTGTTGTACTCCACTCCCGTTATCACTTTAGAGCCCTTTTAGAAAGTATAGGGTTAACATTTCAGCGCCCCACTCTCCATTGCCGTTTATGTTGAAAATAAAACAAAACTTTTCATAACCACAATATTTTAACTGATTTAAATGCGGAAACTGGAGTTATTCATCAGAATTTCGTATGACTTGACTTGCTTGACCTGAGCAATGACTTGACTTGCTTGACTCTCACCACAGTGACTTGGGACTTGCTTGAGACTTGTAAGTTAAGACTTGCTCATGACTTGCACATGTATGACTTACTTATGTATGAGTGTTCCATAGTTATAGTTATTTTGGATGTAAAAAAAAAAGATGAATCCAACAGAGCACTGTCTATGCAGTAGCTGGTGGAGAGGGTGGTGCCGGATTATCCATAATAAAGAACAGTTTATTCAGAGTCTTCCTCTCCAACACATCTCCCAAAGTGGCTGGTTTTCAGCAGAGGACTGAGCCAGCCTTCTTCCAGGGTGATGGAGAAACTGCATTCCTCTCTGATGAGGACGGTGCTGTCCATGCCAAAGCTGATGCATGAATCTGTGACGCTGCCAATGTCAGGAAACTCCCCAGTGTTAATGCTGAAGGAAAAACCACAGTTCCCACCTGCACAGTTCAACTGAATGTACCTCAATCCTTAAGCATTCATACATTGCCTCACAGAGAGGTTGATATCATAATGCTCCTGGAAAAGGGGGTTCACATATCAGCATTATCTGATGATTCATCGTGATGTTCTGGAGGTCATTGCATCTTAGTGATGGATTCAGTCACAATTGTGTGGTTGAAATAGGAAAAACACACCGTTGCTTCGACTCTGGATCATTGTTTTAAGAAAGCTTCTTTTAGATATTTATCTTTTTTTAAATGTTCGAAGATAAGGATTATTATGTAAATCCAACCCTTTCGCTTATTCATCTGTTTGGTTTAAATCCAATTATCTGCACTTTAAATATCCAGTGTGTATGATGCCAAGATGATGGATACTACTTCTGATAACTGCATGTCAAAACTAAATATGCCGCTGTTTTTCAAAATGCCTCGAGGATTGTATTGTACAATGTTTGGGGACACACAGGAACCACACCCAATCATTTCCTTCCTGGGTGAAAATGCCAAAGCAGAGTGCCGTGGAATTTCCTGATCTAATGCATGCAGCTAAGACGATAAAGTGTTTTAATGACCCCTCCTGTTGAGTCACCTTCCCAATAACATGTACATGTTTAGACCCAACACTTCAGTATTTTGGGTTTTAAACCAGTTCTATTATGCCTGGGTTTATATCCACTTGAATAATCGTTGTTGGGTAAACAAGTGGTTTAAAAGAATCAGAAATGTTTTATTCGTCCCGTACATGAACATGTACTTTGTTACAGCAACATGGCAGTGTAGAGAGAAGGCAGATTGAGTACACATTTGTGGTAAAAAAAAATTAGATACCAGCATTATAAAGTAAGTGAACATAAATATCCTTGTATGTAAATGTGCTTTGCTGACCTTGGTGAACGGAAGTATCGCTTCCAGGATGTCCGCTGGGTCTTAAAAAGTATTAAAAGTTGATAAATCAATTTAGCGAAAATTAAGACTATTAAACGGCATTTTCCAAGGCATTACATTTTGTAGCTTGTTTTCAATAAGTGTATAAATGGTCCAAAGAGGTTGTGTTCTACAGTCTGCCTGAATGTAGTCATTGCGTAGGTGTGTAGTGTGATTCTGTGTAGTTTATTGATGGCATCCCGTTGGGTTTGACGTCATCTGAACAGGACGTCGCACGCTCACTGCTTGATAGCGCGAAGCTCCGTTTACGCCGGTTGTTAAACAACATCGTTATGGGGAAATGCAAGTTTGTGTCCAAATGGTTGGAAGATAAGGAGGAAGGACAATCAATACTGTATATAGTGAATGTGAGGTAAAGTGTGTCGCCAAGGTTACCGGTTAGAACTCCAAGTGGCGATGAGGTCTTAACATGTGTGGAAAGGGTCTTAAAAAAGGTCTTAAAGGGATTACATTTGACTTCAGGAGTCCTGCAGACACCCTGCTGTCTCACTATCAGAATTTTGATTTAGAGACATTACGCTTTATTCATTGGGGTTTCAATGAACTTTGTTGCTTCAAGGGGTCTACTGGCAGTGCTTTTGCCAAGTTGTCCTGTTGTAAAAATGAATAATAAATTGTATTTGATGGGTACTTACTTGCTGATTCATGACTCACTAAACAAAGACGTTTGGTAAATGTCTGAGTAACATCATTGTGACTCGGCTCAGTGTCATGGAGAAATGCTGTTAAAAGGAGTTGAGTGGGGTTTGAGTGTGTTGTGTAAACTAAAGAAGCCTCCTGTGTGCTCACACTCCGTGGGGGGGGGGGGGGGGGGGGGTTTAGCGTAACTATGGGGGGAGCCGTTGCAGTCAACACAGATTAATTGTGTGCCGTCCACCTACTGTCAGGGCTGCGTGCATCACCTGAAGGAGGCATAAAGGAGGATCTGTGTTACAGTTACAGGTGGGCCGGCTGGTGTTGAGGCCAGGTGGCTCAGCCAGACGTCCCGACTGAGAGAAATGATATACCTGCCTGTCAGAGACTCTGACTCAGCTGCTGTTTGTGCTGATGAGTCTGTTGGCACACAAGCTGCATTTGTTCATGAAACTAGGGCTGCTTCTAACAGTCATGTTCTTTATTCATAAATCTGAGCAATAGTCTTTTCATCACTTAATGAATCAGAATCCCTTTTTTAGTCCCACGGAGGGGAAATGTGCGTAGTTACAGCAGGGAAAAGAGCCACAGACAGCTTCATGTTACATTATGTTAAATATGTGACATGCATTTAATAAAAAAAAGCACTAAGTTATGATGTAATACAAAAATAATATATAATAAAAAATAAAAAGTTACATAATTTAAAAAGATACACATCCTGTAACAGTTCTTAGGATTTAGCAGCCAGGTATATGTTACAGTTATTAACGGCATCTATATATATTGCACATCTAGCACATATTGCACATAGGTGGTTGGTATTTAACAAGTTACAGAATACACACCTTGTAACAGTTCTAAGGATAATGAAACATTTGGTTTACAAAATGTCAGAAAATAGTAAAACAATTCCAAGCCAGTTCCTCATAATCCAGTGTCTTTTATATGTCAGCCCAAAATAAGATATTTAGTTAAATATGATTTTAAACAAAGAAAAATAGGAAATGTGTGTATTTGAGAGGCTGAAAAAAACGCATATAAAGAAGAACTATCATCTGCTCCTCTTTTACAAGAAACACCATATTTACTTGTATTTGCCTCTCTATTTAACTATTCTACTAATCTTGTTTATTTCAGGGGGTCCGCGGGGTCTTAAAAAGTATTAAAAGTTGATAAATTAATTTAGCGAATATATTAAACGCCATTTTCCAAGGTATTACATTTTGTAGCTTGTTTGCAATAAGTATATAAATGGTCCAAAGAGGTTGTGTTCCACAGTCTGCCTGAATGTAATCATGGCGTAGGTGTGTCGTGTTATTCTGTGTATTTTATTGATGGCATCCCGTTGGGTTTGACGTCATCTGAACAGGATGCTTGATAGCGCGTGAAGGTCCGTTTACGCTGGTTGTTAAACAACGTCGTTATGGGGAAATGCAAGTCTGCGTCCAAATGGTTGGAAGATAAGGAGGAAGGACAATCAATACTGTAGTAAATGTGAGGTAAAGGGTGTCGCCAAGGTAACCGGTTAGAACTCCAAGTGGCGATGAGGTCTTAAAATGTATGGAAAGGGTCTTAAAAAAGGTCTTAAAAGGTCTTAAATGTGACTTCAGGATTCCTGCATATACCCTGTATTTCCTTTTCCCGGTCCCTTTGCTGTAACGCTGTAAATCTGGGAGGAATAAAGAACTATTCATTCTGACTGTCCGTGTGTCTCCCCCTCTCTCAGGGTCCTCACATAGCATCAGTGACTCTGGCAGCGTACGAGTGCAGCTCCACAGACTTCCCCGAGCCTCCGTACCCGGACCAGATCGTCTGTCCTCAGGGCGGGGGGCTGGAGGGAAGCATCTCCCTCTTCTCAATCATGTCCAAGGTCCGCCTGGAGGCCTGCATGTGGGTGAGTCTTTGAATAAAGAGCCTGTGCAGTGATCCACGCGGAACAATGCCACGAATGTTTGGCAGTGCGACAACCATGACTGACCACGTGAGAATCATTCATCCTAATGAATTCACCCTCTTTTCAACATGCCTATCCCAGGGCAAAAGCGTTTATCATACTTCTGTATTTATAGGACCCCCGAAGATACTTTACACAAAGCAGTCACAAGTACAAACTTAAGTTGATAGTGGCATGAACACAGCGATGTGAGATGTCCTCAGATCTCCTTCAGAATGTGACTTAAGTCAAAGTAAAAAAAGTATTGGGATGGAAATACTTAAAGTATCAGAAATAATCAATACATTTGATTTTTCTTATTACTTACTTAATAATTAATATTAATAATAGAATAGTAATAATTAATAATACTTAATAATCTCATATATTTTTTAATTGTATTTTTCTTATTTATTATTGAAGCAAAAATGTGCAGCTGTGCGAAAAGGTGGAGCTCATTTAAATGTATTTATGTATACTTTATTTATTACTTAATATAATTTTGTGTAGCCTTGGGGGCCCGGTAAAGCCTTTCTGATGTAATGATATCGTAATTAATATATATTGATTTTATTTGTGTTTGCGGTCAGGTAAATGAAGCAAAATATACGTCCTAAAGTACCAAAACTAAAAGTACTTATTATGCAGAATGGTCATTTTCAGAATAACATATTAAATCACTGTATTATAATGCATGCAGGAGAAGCTTACTTGTTATACTCTTAAGTATTCTTATCCATTATAATACATCATAATTAATTAGCTGGTTTATATTTTGTGTTAGGTAAATGCTGCAAGTAAAAAGTAAAATGTTTACCATAAATGCACCATAAAAAATAAAATACTCAAGAACAAGTACCTCGTCCTTTTTACTCGAATACAGTAATGGAATAGAAGTTACTTTCCAACGCTGCATTAGAAGTTGCCTGTGGGTAAATGTGGTAAAAGGATGTTCAAACTCTGACTCTGAGCGTTTCTCTTGGGGCTCGTTCAGGGTGCAGGCACCGCCATCGGAGAGCTGCCTCCGTACTTCATGGCCCGAGCCGCTCGGCAGTCTGGAGCCGACCCAGAGGACGAAGACTACGAGGAGTTTGAGGAGATGCTGGAGCAGGCCGAGGGCGCTCAGGTCAGAGCTACACGCACACGCACACACACACACACACACACACACACACACACACGCACACACATTATGAGAGCCATCGGCTTTTACAATATTAACTCCTTTGTAAGCAGGCTTATATATTTGTAAGAAGATTTTAAATTGACTCCATTATATAGAGTGGTTTTCCATTTGCTTTTACATTTACAATTAAACATTCACACACATTCATACAGTCACCCACACACACTTTTGGCCATCAGGAGCAATTTGAGTTTAAAGGTGGCCTATAATGCTTATTTTCAGGTCCATATTAGTATTCTGTGTCTCTACTGTGACGCGTTTCATGCCCATCACATACAAAGTGTTGGAGCGCTAGCCAATAGAAGCACAAGTGTTGCATAGTGATGTCACTAAATAAGTAATTAAAGGAGTAAAATGGAGGCGTTTCAGGCAGGGGGGGGGAGAGAAACTCCCTCTGGAGGGAACACAGGGATTTTAGCATTTGCAGACCATTCACACAAACTTATAACACACTAGAGGGAAGGGAATCCCCGAAGAGATGAATATGGCCTCTTTAAGTATCTTGCCCGAGGACACATTGAACTGTTGTCTGCAGGGCCTGCGAATCAAACCAGCAACTTTCAGATTGGTAGACGACGGCCACTAAGCCTCACAGCCACAAATATAAACAAATATATACAAAAATGAAAGACGCATTACCCACCTCAGATGAGCTCTTTATTAAACTTGAAGGGGCTAAAGTTACCTCAATGTATGATTTGCCTTTCATACATTTTAAGAATTTGAAACACAAAAACACAGGACGATAGATTGAATTCTCTTTACCCCTCTAAATTCTCAGATTAAGTGAAAAAGTAGCCTGAACTCCTTTCTTTCAATAAATAACTTACAGCAGCTAAATGTAATATTTAATTAGTAATTCCTCTCCAGTATTTACACTCGATGAACCCACCCAATGATCAGTTCTGGTCCTCATCTTTATAATGCACAACTTGTGACTTCAGTGAAGCTCCTCCCTCCTTACACTTCCAGTAAATCTGTCTGTTGGTGGGTGAGTCACCCCGAGCACAACTCCCCCTTTAATCATCCCTGGGGCTAAACTCTCCCTGCCTCCCGTCTTCTCTGTTTTCACCAGCCTATAATTTGAATGACAGACAGTTTGTGTCAGGAGCCGGGCTCACATGACTGCAGAGATCAGATGCTGAGATCAGCAGCAGCAACAGGCAAATGGAGAAAACGTGAACAATAAGGCTAAAGAAGCCAAAATGCCTTCAGATATTATATTGGATCTATCTATTGGTCATCAAAACAGAACTTAAATAACAACGCCAAAATAAGAAATGCTTAAAACTGAAATAAAAAAAACTTGAAAATGTGAATGATGAGTAAGCAGGAATTAAATAATTATAAAAAAGTTAGGCTACATATAACAAGGGGTTGGCTGGGAGAAACAAATATATAGAGAGCCGAAGTCCCTCCCTTTCCGGTGGAACTCCATGGGACCTTATTTCGGAAAAATTATGTATTGAAGCGAGAGAAAAGTTATCTTTCGATCCCGTTTGAATTGTGCCACGAATCACAGATATGATGTTTGTCATTCTTAAAACATTTCCAAGTCAAAAAAGTCATAGTTTGCCGTAAAACTGTGAAGTAACACTTATTTGTGTGTGAAACCGCTCCATGAACTACATCTCTGGTCTCGCACAACACAAGCCACCAACACCAGAATGAGGTGGAAATCATTACACGTCTGGGCATGTTGAGAGCTGCTATTACACAAAAGGGGAGTTAGTCGGTTCCGTAAGAGCCAGCATGCGGGACCGGCTGTACAAGGTTTCTGTGAGTGTTCAAACGTGTGTAATGTGTTAATGTCAGCTAGCTAACATTAGCTAACAAGCTACACTCCTGTGTCACTAGTTTTCTGAGTACCTTGTCCTTGCCAACACTAACGCCCCGTCTACACTACAGGCATCGAAAAATGCTTTCAACGCTTCGCCCATTCATTTGAATGGGGTGACGTAGAAGATTTTGAATCTTCGCCGAACTGCATTGTGGGGAGCATGGCTTTGCATCACGAGCATCAAAAGTTGAGCAATGTTCAACTTTTGATGCTCCCGATGCTTTCGAAGCTGGCATCAGCCAATCAAATCCCATTTATGCAAATCCCGCCAGTACAAGCGCTAGCCAATCGAACCGCGTGCAAGCTGGGAGAGCCAGACAGCAGTTCATTTCCTCATATTCCAAACGAGAAATTACGGTAGCAAATCACCCGGTTCTTTACGACCAGAACTATTTACCGGGATACAAACCGGAGGAGCCAGGCATGGAGGGAGGTGGCAGAGGCAGTGGGTGAAACTGGTAGGTTTTCGCCTGTTTGGGGATTTTATATCCAGTTTACTTCGTTTTAACATTGCTATTGCTTTGTATGCCGGGGGCGGGCGGGAGATTCCTGATTGGTTGTTGGTCGCCTTTGGCGCGAGAAATCGCCAAGCCTCAGACACGCCCAGCTTCAAGATGTTTTGATGCCTGTAGTGTAGACGGGCCGTTATCCACAGCATACACAGCGATCACGCAGTTCTTAACGAGAAAACTAGTTGCTCAAACAAAACACAGGAGTGCACCTTGTTAGCTAATGTTAGCTAGCTGACATTAACGTTACACATTACCCTCGTTTGAAACTCACCTCGGCTCTCACGGAACCGACTAACTCCCCTTGTGTGTGTACAGCTCTCAACATGCCCAGACTTGTAGCGATTTTCACCTCTTTTAATACTTTTCGCCTCATTCTGAAAGAGAGAGGTGAAATGTGCCAACGTGACGGCCATCTTGGTGTTGGTGACGTGTGTTGTGCGGACCAGAGATGTAGTTCATTGAGCGGTTTCACACAAAACAAGTGTTCTTCACAGTTCTACGACTATTTCTTTTTTTTTTTTACTTGCAAAATCCTCTTAGAAATTGACAAACATCATGTGTGTAATTCGTGGCACAATTCAAGCGGGATCGAAAGATAATCTTTCTATAATAAGGTCCCATGGAGGTCCACCGGAAGGGGAGGGACTTCGCCTCTCGATAAATATAAATCAGGGAATAAAACAAAAGAAAATAACAAAGATCTATGAGAAACAACATGAGATTTTGAGAATTAGAAACTATTTGAAAATAATCAAAACTATTAACAATAAATGTATCACTTGTAAACTTTAATGCTATGTCCGATGCTGTGAAATTGGCATGACATAAAGAAATAAGACTGCTTTGAAGATTTAAACAATTAAGCATGTTATTGTGGAGACTAAACTGAAATATATTGCTTCCAAAAATGTCCGTTGATGGGATGCCAGATTTAGAAACTGCCTCTTAATCTCCCTCCTGCATCGGCTCTGATCTCCACCGTGTAACCACAGACATCCCCCCCCCCCAGGGAGGGAGATGGCATCAACAGATCCCTACCACACTCACCAAACCCAAATAAATAAATCTCTAAGTGCTCAAAAATAGCCGGTTAAAAGAATACAAATATATGTTTACAATGTAATGTGAATTTAAAATGTTTTTCTTTTGTTACATTTCTTTGCAGGGTTTGGTCACAAGAGCAAAACTGGGAGTTCAGCATATGGTGCAGAAAGTTGGATTTTTCGGGATCTTGGCTTGCGCCTCTGTAAGTGACATTTTCATTCGTAATATAATGTCCCTGCAATTTCTACTACATGCATCATCGAAGTTTCATTTCACAAATGACAAACATGTGTTGCTGTTGATGCAAAAAGGAATGAATTGCCTGTAATAGAGCATACCTGCCAACCCTACCGATTCGGGCGGTAGACTACCGCTTTTGACATGTTTCTACCGCCTACCGACTTAGCTGGTTTTCCCTACCGAATTTCAATCTTCCCAAACTATAACAAATAAAAATGACACCACATAGACACTGGACTTGACTTTTGACGGACACCGTTTGCAGCGTGTCTGTGATCCCATCATACAAACAGTCCTCTGTGTTTCTGAAAGAGAAACAACGTGCAGAGGAAGTGCAGCGTTACCCCCGGGGCTGATGGGTAATGACTCCCAATGACTTGGGGGAACAGAGACGAGGCTTTTGAGTCCTGCAGGGTTTCCCCGTTAATATCAGTGTCTCGAAAGCACATGTTGGCGACTGAAAGACATCCAGTGTTTGGTCTTTTCCTGAAGCATCCTTTACCTACAATGTCTCAACTGAAAGAGGACCACAAACACACAAACAATATAATACCATTTTGGGATATTTATCTCCCATTCTTTCACTTTTTTTGACTAGTGAACTGCAGCAATCTGAAAGCCTGTACATTATTTATATCACACTTTATCAGTAGAAAAATGCAGGAAACGACTTTTTTAATGCAGTATTTTCTGATTCATGGCGCAACACAAAGATATTTCGCTCTGTGCAAACCTTTGACTCTAATATGTGAACAACATGAAACAAGAATATGAACCTGGCTTTATCCAATGTTCACACAAGAGTTCTACATCCTGACACATCCTACACCGTCTCAACTGAAAGAGGACCAGGAACACATTCAAAATATAATAACATGTGGAGACTTTGGGATATTTATCTCCCATTCTTTTACTTTTCGGACATTTTACAAACCAAACATGTCGTTGATGTCACTGTTTACCAAACTACCACTTTTTCTGAAAAATGCATAAAATGATGCAATATATGTTAAACACATGGTTTATACTGTAATTACTGGGGTTCCATTTCTTCTGATTACCTAATTTGGGCGTGCACATTTGCCGAGCACAAAGCTACCTCTTTTGGATTTGGAAAGGTTGGCATGTACGATGGAGTGGTGCAGAAATGAGTCCATAAACCGGGGAATTAGTTAGCATTTTGCATTTTGCCAACTCCGGTTCCCTTGTCTGGAAATCAACAGTTTTTTGTTATGTGTTTTTGTTTGTTAGCCTTAAATAAGGTCTGTGGTTAACACCAGCTGAAGAGATTTTAACATTCTGTTCTACAACATAAAATACATCAGTAAATATCCCACTGTTGAATTTAAAAACGGCGGTTGCTAACAAGTCTCTCAACGACTAAACGTCATCACGTCCAACATTAGCCACTTTTAGCTTAGCGATTGTGACATGAAGTCATGTTACGGTGCTGTAGTTCCTTTATTGCCTGATGTTAGCTGTTTTCTTCAAACATCTTTCAGTGGTGTTAATGTCTGAGATGATTCTGCTGAACAAAGCTTGTAAGTGTCATGATCGTTTGTTTGCCACAGATCTTATTTTCAGCAATAGTCCAAAATCCCATGGAGAAATCCCATTGCTCTTTGTGGAGCCCTTTTGTTGCTCACGTCCGGACCAGCCTACACAAATACATCATTACTGCACCACTCTGGGTCATTTAGACCCCATTTACACGGGAATGTTTGCGTTTACGCACCGTATGCGTTTTCAAAAAAGTCTTCCGTTCACACGCATTCGATTTATTTAACGTGTCCGTTCACACGAGACCGCTGGAAACGCTGTAGTATATATGCCAGGCCTGTAAGTATCGCTGCTGCCGCCACAAAATACACCAAAAGCAGCGAAGAAGACCCCGGAGCATGGTTGCCATGGTTGCCCTTCTGTTTATATTTCATCATTATCAGAAAATGATCGTATAGAGGCGTACAGACGGATCCGTTTGACCCCCCAGAGCGTTTAGTTGTGGGGGTCCGTTTCTATCGTGTTGTTACGGCCTCGTGTAAACGAAAGGGATATACGCAAGAGAAACTATGCGGATACAACCCGTTTCGTCCTCGTGTAAACGGAGTATTATAAGACTGTTGCTCAGTTATACTATCCAATGTGTGTGTTTCAGATCCCCAATCCTCTGTTCGACCTTGCTGGAATTACTTGCGGTCATTTCATGGTGCCCTTCTGGACCTTCTTTGGAGCCACTCTGATTGGGAAAGCCGTCATCAAGATGCATATACAGGTCAGTATCTCAACAGAAGAGTTTGTGAGAGCACCAGCTCACCTAAAAGAAAACCAACATTTCTATTTCAACATAAAACATAGAGGCAAACAGCATCTTGGCTTCAGATATGACTCGTGTTTTCATCACAGTCCACATTGTAATAATGCTTCTACAAAAACTCCACTGGTAAGAAAGGAAAGGGTATGCACTGCGGAGTGATTCACCACCTCAAAACGTGTGGGAGAACAAAGATCAGACCTCGAGCTGAGATCATGGGTCCGTCTGTGAGGAACTCCTGATTGATACTTCTGGTTTACTCTTTGTGACTCCGCTCCTCTGAGGATTCCTCACTCTGGGTTTAGCTTCGGGATGCCTCCAGAGCATATACACAGACGAAGAGAGGGAAGCTTTTAAGGGGCTTTAACAAGACTTTGAACAATCGGCAATTACCGAGCGCATTGTTGAGTCTGCCACCCAGTGACTAATATAAGCTCAGAGGTGGAAGAAGTACTCGGTGCCAGTCAATCCTCAAATGAAATGCAGAGTTAAATCCCAGGTCAAATGTACGTTAAAAAGTCTAGAACATACTGTCTTCAATGATTGTAATTGTATGTTAAATGTTGTTTTTAAATGTAAGGGATAATGCACAGCAAGGCAGTCAGGTGTCTGTCTTCCTCTGCTGTTCCCTTTAGAGTTTCCTTCCTGTCTGTCTTCTTCTGCTGTTCCCTTTAGTGTTTCTTCCTTCCTGTCTGTCATCTTCTGCTGTTCCCTTTAGTGTTTCCTTCCTATCTGTCTTCTTCTGCTGTTCCCTTTAGTGTTTACTTCCTGGCAGTTTCTCAATGTCGAGTATACCTGCTGTAGAGCCACTATTTCAAGTATACTACGTCATCGAGTGGCGCCGAAGGACTGTTTAAATGCATGTTAAATGCCCAGCATTCGGCGCCACTCGATGACGTAGTATACTTGAAATAGTGGCTCTGCAGCAGGTGTACTCGACATTGAGAAACGGCCACTGTCTGTCTTCTTCAGCTGTTCCCTT
The DNA here is from genome assembly GCF_902827115.2 of Pseudochaenichthys georgianus. Lineage (NCBI taxonomy): Eukaryota > Metazoa > Chordata > Actinopteri > Perciformes > Channichthyidae > Pseudochaenichthys > Pseudochaenichthys georgianus. Next base: position 36,996,169 of record NC_047515.1, read on the forward strand.
TAGTGTTTACTTCCTGTTTGTCTTCTTCTGCTGTTCCCTTTAGTCGTTACTTCCTGTCTGTCTTCTTCTACTGATTTCTCTGAGGTTGAGCTCTCTGTCTTTTAACCTCTTTCCGTCTCTTGTTCTCTTTTTGTTAATGATATGAACGGGAAAAGTAACTAATCTTGTCAATTAAATGTAGTGGAGTCAAAGTAAGTAGTAAAATAAAAAACTCAAGTAAAGTACCTCAAAATGTTCCTTACGTGTAGTACTGGATTCAATGGACTTTCCACCACTGTATAAGCTTATATTAAAATGCGGAGTGTTAATCAAAAGTGAGTTGCTGAGGGTCTATTCATGTCATGGTACCAGCTGGTGATCTCACTTTGAGGAGGAAGTATAGTGGACATGAGAAGCTAGACATGAAGGAAATGAAGCAGACTGTAAATCGCTGAGGGGGGGGGACTCTTTGTGTTTGTCCCTTTTCAAATCTCTCAGGCATCACGTGTCACATCCTGTCTGATTTTGTCCGGGGGGGCCGTGTGTCATGCTGTTTAAAGCTGATCAGTTTCAGGGAAATATTGCGGTTTTGCCCCCCCAAACACAAACCATACAAAGCCCCTAGAAGCCCAAAATGATGCTTAGTGCCCGGTTTAAATTGGTAATTAGTTTGTCTGCGGACAGTGGCAGATGTGGCCTCAATTGACCACAGCTGTGCCACTACAGTTAGATATCCTAATATACAATATTTTTATCCAACAATATATACTTCTTAGAGACAATTGGTGTGTTCTTTAATTCTTTATTTGTTCCTAAATTGTTCTTCTGATGTCTCTAACCTGGTATATAAGGAAATGTATAATTATATGTTGCGTTACATTACATCTGGCCAAAGTGACTTACAATAAGTGCAATCAACCATAAAGATACAACTGAACACCAACAAGAATGCAGATGTATCCACTTTAAATGAGACATCCCTTGTTAGTGCTTGTGCATTAATGGCCAATGTATGATACGTGTGTTGTTTATACCTCTATATGATCAACAAGTAATGGGTTTGAATTATTTCTTCCTTTTGTCCCACAGAAACTTTTTGTTATCATTACCTTCAGCAAGCACATAGTGGAGCAGATGGTGTCACTCATTGGGTAAGTGTGTGTGTGTGTGTGTGTGTGTGTGTGTGTGTGTGTGTGTGTGTGTGTGTGTGTGTGTGTGTGTGTGTGTGTGTGTGTGTGTGTGTGTGTGTGTGTGTGTGTGTGTGTGTGTGTGTGTGTGTGTGTGTGTGTGTGTGTGTGTGTGTGTGTGTGTGTGTGTGTGTGTGTGTGTGTGTGTGTGTGTGTGTGTGTGTGTGTGTGTGTGTGTGTGTGTGTGTGTGTGTGTGTGTGTGTGTGTGTGTGTGTGTGTGTGTGTGGGTGGGTGGGTGGGTGGGTGGGTGTGTGTGTGGGGGTGTGTGTGTGGGTACTTTGTGCAGTCATTGTCTTTCCCCTGGTTTTGTGGTTAGCGATACATTCGTAAACATTTTCAGATGTATTTCGACCACTGATTGTAGACCCTGTACGAATAAACACTTTCACTGGGGGGGGGAGTACGAGCATGCTTTTTACATTTTTCCAGACAAAGATTTCTCTCCCCCCCACCCCCCCACATGCAATTAATCTCTGCAGCATTGGTGGTCAGGCATGTGAGGTCCCATCTGAAACGTGTTGTTGGTCTGACTCACCGAGTTCAGCTGTGACTGAGAGATGGACGAACACGCAATCATTTACTTAGAGAAAAACTAAAGAGACATAAAACATAATTGTAGTATAACAATGATGTGGCTGTTATAACAAGGTTTGACTCCAAATAATGTTTTTTTAATTAATTTATTTTTTAAAAAAAATAAGAATTTTCTCTAGGTAATAAAATATTTTGTGACTAAATAAATAGATAACAATAAATAAATAAACTTTCTTTGACTTTTATAACAGGTTGTGACTGTATAATAAATAATAATAATAAATGTATTTAATTCAAAAAATAATAAGAACTTTCTCTAGCTGATTAAACATGTTGTGACTCTAAATAAATAATTAAAAACAAAGAAGAAAATAAAGGAAATTTAATACATAAATTAAAAAAGGAAAACACTTTTTCTGGCTATTAAAACAAGTTGTTACTCAAAATATATAATAATTTATAAAACACAATAATTGGTCGTTTTTTTTACATGTTTAAGTTTTATGAAGTAATTCCGTAACCTTAACTTGATCCCAAAGCTTTACGGTGATGCAAGTATTAAAGGAGAAAGCAATAAGATAGTAGGTCCAGTCGTTGTTTGTCCTCAGGCAAGATGATGTCCAGAGGAAATGTTTTCTTTTTGTTATTAGGAACTAAAGTCCCAGGTTCCTTCCCATGAAGTCTCGCAGTGACTCGCGATGAGTGTGCTAGTGAGGATACAGGATGTTTGCTTTTTGGGGGGAGAATAGATAACAAGAAACAGTCAAAACTAGTTGGGCTTCTTTGGAATCAGCACTTCCTTGTTTAGTAAACTGTCTGCCAGTGTGTTTTGCTTAGTCAAGTCAACGTGTTGATCTAACCTTGGACAGAATTGAAATCATGCAGTGGAAGTTTCTTCAGCCTGTAGTAGAACATTAAGTTAAGTTTTGTCATCATGTAAGACTCATGTTAAATATGGGGTATGTAATTTATTTCAAAAACACTTTTTGTTATATTCCATGGAATGCTCTTAACATCCCGATAGCAATGAATACATTAAATGCTTTGACAAAAGATCCATACAAAAATGTCATCTCTGGAAGCCGTGGCGCTGTAAAAAGCACGACCAATGAGCCGGCCCGGCTAAAGTAACTGGATGGCCTACCTGCCTGTCAGCTTTCCATCTGTGCACAAAATTATCTCGTGCCCTCATTGGTCATGTGTGTGTTGGAGGAGGGGCTCTGTAAGGAAGTCTGGAGGAAGGGGCCGATTTCTTTTTAACGCACTCAAGCTGGTTTCTCCATTCTTACCTGCCTCACCTTCAACTGTGCCCCTGCTGAACAAATGGTCCCTTTTTTGTATACTTTTTTTACGGGAATCTTTTTGTAATCCTTAATTCGCCACAGAAGGTTTTGGTATTTTTTGTCTAAATTTAACTTCTCTGTTTTTCGTTTGGTCACAACATGTTTTAACAGCGCTGAATTTTATTTTTACGTTTCTCATTATTTAATTGTTTTTAAGTCTTTATTCAAATAATGTTTTAACTTGTTTTTTGGAAATACATTTCTTTTTTTTGGAGTTGCAACATTCTACAACCTTAATAATAATCATAGCCTTCTTTAAAATTAATACTAAATCTGTGGTTTGTTAAGACATTAATGTTCTTACATTTAGGTTTTAAAAGTCCTCAAATTGTCCTAAATGTCATTTTATAGGTTTTTAAATGAATGTTTTTCTATAAGTTCTAATAGGGTCCTAAGAATTAATTAAGTTGTTGCTTGGTGGGAGAAAATTGAACCACTGTTATCTATAAACCTATAGATTACCTATAAGATTTGTTATATATCACTATAAACATGTCGATAGATTTGTGCAATTGAAGTAATTGTGGGACTTACATATTGTCATAGGCTCCATATTGTCCTCCTTAGTTCTGCTAAAATGACGACCATGTGAGGAAATGTGTATGACATGTTATTCTTTGTGATCATAAAGTGAGTTAAGTTAAAACCTGCAGAGACCTCGTCTGATTGGCCCCCTGGTGAGCTCACCCTCACTACCATATAAGGGCACGAGCACACCCTGATTAGATATCTTTCCACCAGAAGGCAGCTATGGTGGTAAAAGGTGATGACATCATGTCGACTCACTTCCTGGTTGAAAGGCTGACACTATAGAGAGCTGAGGAGTATAAGAGGAGGGCTGAAGGCTTCCTGCTTCACTCCTCACTCCTCTCTGCTGAGTGAAGGAGGTAGAGGCTCCAGGAGGGGCCCTTCAGCAGGGGCCCCTCAACAGCTCTCACAGGGGGCTCAGTGAGGAGCTTTGGTAGTGTTCAGGGAAACAGAAGACAGGGAATAAGATGTTCAAGATTCACTGTTGGGCTCCCTGACGAAGGTAAGGTGCTGAAATGGTGAGTTTTTGTTCCTCCTGCAGGGCTGTGCCCAGAGTGGGGCCCTCGCTGCAGAAGCCCTTCAGTCAGTACCTGGAGGCCCAGAGGAACAAGCTGCACCACGCCGGAGGGAGTGCACCAGCGGTGAGAACAACTCTTTGTTTGATCAAGAGAAGCCCTTGTTGTTAACAGTGGTACTTCTACTTTACCTGAAGATCTTCAATGTATGCTTCTTTATACTTCATCTTTTAACACAGTATTGTACTTTTTACTCCACTACATTTATACGACAGCTTTTATGAGGGTGTCCGCGGGGTCTTAAAAAGTATTAAAAGTTGATAAATCAATTTAGTGAAAATTAAGGCTATTAAAAAGTATTAAAGGGCATTTTCCAAGGTATTACATTTTGTAGCTTGTTTTCAATAAGTATATGAATGGTCCAGAGAGGTTGTGTTCTACAGTCTGCCTGAATGTAGTCATGGCGTAGGTGTGCAGTGTGATTCTGTAGTTTATTCATGGCATCCCGTTGGGTTTGACGTCATCTGAACAGGACGTCGCACGCTCACTGCTTGATAGCCCGAAGCTCCGTTTACGCCGGTTGTTAAACAACATCGTTATGGGGAAATGCAAGTCTGCGTCCAAATGGTTGGAAGATAAGGAGGAAGGACAATCAATACTGTATATAGTCAATGTGAGGTAAAGTGTGTCGCCAAGGTAACCGGTTAAAACTCCAAGTGGCGATGAGGTCTTAAAATGTGTGGAAAGGGTCTTAAAAAAGGTCTTAAAAGGTTTTACATGTGACTTCAGGATTCCTGCAGACACCCCGTGTATAGGTTCAGACTTGTGGCTAATTCAATACATAAACATTGACATTATTTTAATGATAAGATATCCAGCAGCAGTTCAAGAAAAGTAATAACAGTTATCTCCAAATGTACCAGCTGTGATGAATAATCCAGACATTTTAAATAAATATCTTTCCGACATAGGCAATGAATCTTAACAATTATTTTAACTTTATGTACCAAAGTTCATTTTGATGCCAGTACTTTTACTTGAATAGGATTTTGAATGCAGGACCTCACAGTGTTTTTACTGCTTAGTTCTGCAACTTATTAGAACTTATTCCACCTCTGGTTTTTAATCAACAAAATGTGAGCTCTATGAATCTATTCATTTGTTAATATTAACAATATAAATGCACGTCTCTTGTCTTACTCTGAGCTGGGAGCTTGTTATAGCGTAGCCCAACGATATTTAATTTTTAAATATAATTTAAAGTTTGGAAAGGCAGATAGCGACACATTTACCTTTTCTTTGTTTTAGATAAATGCACAATGCTTTTTAGAAGAAGGGAATAAAATATATGTAGAAATGATATGTAATGTGCCCTCTAGTGGACAAAGTATGTAACAACGAAACGGATCAATTTCTTTATTCAATAAAAAAAACGTAATGTACTGGAATGACAACAAATGGGTGTGGGACACAAACTCCTTATGGAGGGAGCACAGGGAGTGTAGCCTTTGCACAGAAACCTATATAACAGACTACAGGGAAGAGAACACCCAAAAAAGCCGAATATGGCCTCTTTAAGTACACTACTTGAGTAAATGTACTTAGTTAATTTCCACCATTGGTAAATAACAGCTTATGCTCTCCCAATGTTTGTGTTCCCAGGATGAGAACTGGCTGTCGTGGGTGTTTGAGAAGGTGGTGCTCGTCATGGTCTGCTACTTCGTCTCCTCCATCATTAACTCCATGGCTCAGAGCTACGCCAAGCGGCTGCAGCAGCAGAGGCACTCAGAAGAGAAGACCAAGTGATGATGAGTCAACAACAACAACAACAACAACAACAACAACAGAAGGAGCGCCGCAAACATCCAAGTGACTGTGTTTGTTTCTGCTGCTGCCTCCCCTCGGCCACAGCCACTCACAACTTAACAACAAACCTCACCCCCCCCCCACCCTCCCCCTCTCCCTCCCCCATCCATTCTCAGAGGCTGACTACTGAAAAACAAGCACTATGTGTCGGTTTGTGTGTGTGTACGTGTGTCGGTGTGCGCTTTTGAGGATGTCCCTTTTCAGGTTTTGTAGTTCTTCCTCTCATCTCACTCTAGGTTTGTCTTGTAGTGCGATTGGTCTGGTGTTACTTTGAATTAACCCTTTGTTGACCTCAGCAGTAAAGCAGCAGCGGTTTGGTGGGGGCTGTGTGTGTGCAGCGCCCATCAGATGCCTTATGCAAGACGGGAGCGCCTGACTTCCCTTTGAATATAGTTCTTTATTCATTAACTTGATTTTTATTTAATTTTTGTAACATTTACTTTTTTCAGCGTTAAATTATCCTCATGTTTCTGTCCGGTTTTAAAAAAAAAAAAAAAAAAAAAGGTGAGACCAATTTCTCTTTTAAAATGTTGGAGGGAAAAAATAGCAATATCAACTTAAAGCAGTGTGGTATTGATGGTTTGCACATTGTGTAAATATCTTAATATCTTTTTTTGACGGTATGCGCAGATGTATTTCTATTCTGATGGTCTGTGTGGAAAACAAAAAAGAAGTGATATCATTTGTAAAAGTGACATTGTACTATGAGCTAACTAGTCCCATTTCTATTCTGTACATTTAGGTTGATTCAGATCATATATAAAACGTGTAAATCATTGCACCCGTTTCCAAGTCTGTCTGTTTATTTATCCCCCTATAGGCAGTGGCGCACTGAACGTCCCGATGGGCCGGTACTGAAGATGTGGGCCGGTCGGATAAGTCACTAGCACCCCCCCCCCCCACCCCGTTTGCAATTTACTAGCGATAGTTACTAGCGGTACCATGGTGGGCCGGTCGGATAAGTCACTAGCACCCCGTCGTCGTCGTCGCCCCCCCCGTTGACAATTTACTAGCGGTATTTACTTGCGGTACCGAAGTGGGCCGGTCGAGAGTTTTTAGTCCCAGTCCGCTCCTGCCTCTAGGTAAGGCTTTTTAAATGTTATGTTGTGATCTTTGCAAACTGTTTCAAAACCATCATGACCTGATTATTTTTGTTGGAGTAATCTCCAAGGTAAGTAAGACAGTTTGAGTTAACTCACATTTGACCTTCCTGAAGCCCAACCCCCTGATGTCGAGGAGGAAGACTTCTGGATATGCTCTTCATCCATTTTATCAGATCCTGAACTCCTCTTCATCACCTCCCGCTGCGTCAGCTAGCTTATCAGACTGGTGTTGGCTGTTATATTTAAAAGGCAACATTGGTTTGTAAGCTGGCTGAAGTCTGTGGACCTTCAGCATCTTGTTTTTTGCCACTTCAGATGGATTATTTGTGGATTCAACGACCGTCTTTCATCCCACTTCTGGAAATACTATTGTGGAAAATATATAAATAATAAAATAATGAAAAGTATGATGCCCTTGTCATGTTTCTTTATTCCTAAACATTTCTAAAGTAGATTTTTTTATTAAGGCTGTTTGGAAGCCATTTTAGATCAACATGTGATCTTTGCTCAGCAGATGGGGAGACTGGCTCCCAGTATCCCAAAGAATTCACTTCAAAATGTTTCCATTAATATACAAATCGCTCTATGGTTTGGGACCTGAATACATGTCTAATATCAGAAACAGGTTTATTGCCAGGCAGGTTCACACAAAGGCCTACGAGGAATTTGACTTGATGTCATGGTGCAGATATAAAATATAAAACAAGAAAAGTTTAAGGACACCGTAATAAAATATAGTTAAATAGCAATAAAATAAAGCAGTAATTTACATGGAAATAGAATGCTATGAATGAATTATATAGGATATAAAATATGAAACAAGAAATATGTGCGGTAAGCAGTATGAACATTGTGTGCATTAATGTAATGCATATAGAGACTACGTTATGGCTGAGGTAAGTGTCAGTGGGGGGGGGCGGGTCTTGTTTAAGAGGCCGGTAGGGGAGGGGAAGAAACTGTTCAGGTGGTTTTGAAGAGGTTTTGGTCCTGATGGAGCACAGCCTCCTGCCTGGGGGGTGAACTGTTTGTGTCCAGGGTGGGAGGGGTCGGCCACTATCTTCCCTGCCCGCCTCAGGGTTCTAGAGGCGTGGAGGGATGGCAGATTGCAGCCGATCACCTTCTCTGCAGAGCGGAGGACACGCTGCAGCGTGCCCTTATCCTTGGCTGTGGCATACCAGATGGTGATGATGGAGGAGGTGAGGATGCTGATCTGTTAGGAACCACCCAGAGCTCTCGGAGCATCGGGGTTTATTCATCATACTCTGTCAGAACCAAACATGCAGGAACAGCTTTTGGATGAGAAAAAACTTCCTGAACATCTGAAGTCTGCACCAACCCTGAGTTATTGTAAATCTAGACTAAAAATCCATTTTTACCGCTGCTTTTCCAAAGCTGATTTAACTATGTTTTACTATTACACTTCAGCATCCCTTGCAGCCTCAACTGTGTTTATGATGTCGACTTCTGTTGGTGTGTAACTGCTTATGTAGGGCACTTTCAATTCACTTTGTGTATGAAATGTGCAAGATAAATAAACTAACCCTAGCCTTCCGAGTGCCTTAGAAAGGCTTATTGTCTAAATTGATTCATTCAGTCCGTAATGAGTGTCCCTATGATACTTTTGATGTAAAGAAAAATGGGGAAAGTCAAGGATTGGCTGTAACTCCAAATTCAATAAAATACATTTTATTTACATGTTGGTATAAGAAATCATTCCAAACAGTGGTATTCCTTGGCATAAGGGTGCTTGTTGGTTTCTCCCATTTCTAGCGCAGTTCTTTGTAGCTGGAGATGACCTGCTCCAGAGACGAGAAGCTGTCCAGGAAGTCCTCCTCTGAGATCCCAAACTTAGTGTACTGGTGGATGTAGGCTCTGTTAGCGATTGAAAAGACAAAAACATATTAGCTTCCAGGAGAACTTGACTTCATCCCCCTCAGGGTTTAACATAAGTAGGTTGTGTTTGGACCCAGCTTTTCCTCAAAGTGATATTTAAACATTTCGCAGAGTGACTCACCTGGAGGCGAACATGTTCCAGGCTCCGCCCACCATGCTGTCCAGGGGGCGGAGCAGAGCCTGGCTGTTACTGACCAGCGTGGCACTTTTTTCATATTTATTAAAAGGCACCGGGGACTTCCACACACTGAAGGCTTCCTGTGGTGAGAGCCAGGAGGAGTACAGGGCCGGGTCCTCGAAACCAGCTGGGGACAGAACAAACAGCAACTATTAATAAATACCTGTAAACAAAATGTAATCTAAGTATGCATGCACCAAAATATCACAATCCCTTGAATGAATTGTGGATTCGTCAAAGAGTCTGGATTTATTTTTTTAATAAACACTTTTTTCCCAGTTCTCTGACCTGTCTCTGCGCTGTACACGTCCTTCCCTCTCAGGATGAGCACGTTGGCCAGAGACGTGTTGAAGCTCCCTGCTGTGAGGCTCCTGCTGCGCTCAGCGGCTGCAGGAGGACGCACCTGCCAGTCTATACCTGAGAGCAAGCACACCAACAAATAAAAAACTATTAAAATCGAAATAAAAAAATTAGTTCCATTACTTTAAAAGGTTTTGCTTATTTAGAGCGAACTGTATAATCTGTGAAATTATTTAAAAAAGTCAATATCCTTGAGAGTGACTCGCCTTCCTCCATCTTGGTGTTGGAGATGAGCATCTGGCGGAGGTGTTTGAGCAGGCTGGGCCAGCTGAAGCTGCTGTAGGCCATGGAGGCGAGGGGCACCTGAGGGATGGAGGAGACGCTGAGCAGCTTGAACTCTGGGTGGCAGCAGAGGGCGCTCACCAACTCCCCTGAGAGACGAGTAGGAAAGGTGTCAGAGGTGGAGGAAGTACTTGGATCCCTTATTACAGTAAAAAAATACTCCTATAGAAGTCAGTCCTGATTTCCAAATCCAGAAAGTGTGTGTGTGTGTGTGTGTGTGTGTGTGTGTGTGTGTGTGTGTGTGTGTGTGTGTGTGTGTGTGTGTGTGTGTGTGTGTGTGTGCGTGTGTGTGTGTGTGCGTGTGCGTGTGCGTGTGCGTGTGCGTGTAGCCTCTCTCACCCAGAGGGTTTCTGCTGTAGGCTCCCTGGGAGTCAGCTGTGAGCGCGGGCTGCAGGACGCTGCCCAGCTGGTGAGCGATCACTGAGTTGACATCAGCGAAGGAGATGTGTTTGATGTTGAGCAGCTGACTGCAGATCTGGTGCACAGTGTCGTTCTCGTGCACCAGGATGGCATCCGACAGCTGGTAGAGATGAGCCAGCGTCAGCACAGAGTTGTAGTTCTGGACAATTACCTGAAAAAGACAGGGGGAGAGGAAAAGGGGGGTTTAAAGGGGCTCTATTATGTTCATTTTGTACTTAGTGTCTCCAATGTGACGTGTTTCAATACTTTAATGTTCAAAAAGCTCTTTATGTTCCTCATACTGCCTGTGCTGCAGCACCTCTTTTCACCCTCTGTCTAAAACCAGAGCCCAGTCTGCTCTGATTGATTAGCTGGCCGGCTCTGTTGTGATTGGTTAACTGCTTAGAGATGTCCCGCCCCTTAGCCTATCACATACAATGTGTTGGAGTGCTGGTCAATAGAAGCGTGAGTGTTCCGTAGTGATGTCACTATGTTCCGTAATGTAAACACACACACCTCTCCGGTCCCATACGGCCAGGTGAGGTGGTTGAGGATGAAGGACTTAGGGTAGACGTCTCGGAGACACTGAGTAACATAGGTACCGACTCCGGAGCCCGTCCCCCCCGCCACACTCATCATGGCCAGGAGTCCCGACAGCCTATCACAGCGCTCCACCTCTCGCCTCACCAGCTCCTCCACCACCTCTCTGTGAGCCGGCCCGTGCACACAGAACCTGGGGAGAGTCCAGAAGCACATTACAAACAATTACATGTGGATTACATGTGACACAATTACGTTATTACGTAATCAGGAGACAATATGCTAACAAGTAACTAGTTATTCAATTCAAATGTATTTGTATAGCCCAATATCACAAAACACATTTGTCTCAGAGGGCTTCACAAATCAACACACATGAATGATAATGTAAAAACAACAAACATATCTGAGAGTATAGTCAAATGACAAGATAAATGTGAAAATAGGGGTACAAAACACAATAACTACAATTCCATAACATGAAGGGTCCATGGGGATGTTTAAGAGGAGTTTAAAACCAGTCCTAACTGTACGCTGTACTAAAGAGGAAAGTATTTACACTGTGATTGTAACAGATTACATTTTGAAAGCAAGGCTCCCAACCCTGAATACAAGCTTTAACAATCCCTAAACTGAGGATTAATGTTTTCTCGTTCGCCACAGATGATTGGTTATTACATGTTTTAACAGAAAGAGTTGGGGGGAACTGTCCTCCTTACCCATTGGCCCAGTTGTTCCCAGAGCCCTGCTTCTGGCTGAAGTGTGACGTCTCTCCGTACCGCCACATGCCGGATCTCGCAGCCCTGCTGATGCTCTGGTTGATCACTTTGGGCTCCATGTCGATCAGCACCGCCCGGGCAACAAGCTCTGTAAAGTAACACAGGGTGACGTGACAGGTCAGCAGGTCAGCCTCACAGTTAGGAAGCAACATTAAAGGTGTGTTATCGATGGAAGCAGTAAAGGAAAGACACTCAAGATCATATCAGTTTTATCCCACAGGCCATAAGACTGTTAAACACCTGCATTTTCGAAAGAACATCCATAACATTCATATCATATATTATATATCATATTCCAATTACTTGTATATAGACTATTCTTGCACTATTTCTAGTATATTATATTGTATTTGTATTTATTTGCACTATTTTATCTGTTTTATTGTGTTGCTCTGTTTGAGGAGCCTGTGACCTAAGATTGTCATTGTCATAACTACACTGTAGCTATGTACACATGCTATGTACACATGCTACATGCTGTAGCTATGTACACATGACAATAAATGCCTTGAATCTTGAATCATATAATATCGATATAATGACTTGCTTTTCAAAATCTTAACATAGTATCTGATAATAACAAGGATCGTTTCCATTATAATAATAAACTACATCAATATGATGACTAACCTATGATGATGACGACTTATTAATTATTATCTCAACTTTCTATCTCTGAATTCTGAGATTAAGGTCAGAATTTAGGGGGGGGGAAATCCCTTTTTTGTAGATCTCAAAAGTGTTTTCACATGTGAACCTAATTCTCTTCCGTTTAAACTTTTGAGATGTCATTATTTATCATTTTGATGACTTCTTTATTGAGCAGCAGGCTTCAGAATACCTGTATTAGTCCCACAGAGGGGACATTTACATTATTACAGCAGAAAAGAGCCAAAAACAGCTTAATGTTACCTAAACACATTTATCTCGTTCTGTGTTTACACATCCAGTTCTGAGGATTTAGCAGCCACCTATTCTTGCACATTTATTAAAGTTAGGGTATGTAAGTTTGAGAAACCGGCTCGAGATACACTTTTTGTTATATTCCATGGAATGCTCTTAACATCCCGATAGCAATGAATATCTTAAGTGCTTTGACAACAAATCCATAAAAAAAATGTGGAAGCCGTAATACTGTAAAAAGTAGGTCATGTGCGCGTTCGTGTGTGTTGGAGGAGGGGCTCTATAAGGAAGTGGCAGATTTCCTCCGGTCGTGTATTTTCAAATTCTAGCGATCTCGAGCCGGTTTCTCAAACGTACCTACCATACCCTTAACGGCATATAGTGCACATAGTTGGTGGTTAACAAAAAGAATGTTATAGTTATATAATCCCGTTACCTCCGTGTGTGTCCTGGTGGAAGAAGCGCTCCCGGCTGGCGGTGCAGAGCTCCTTCCTCTGGCCGTCCTGAGCGTCGCAGAGGAGGCTGTGGAGCAGCTGCTGACCCACCTGGTTCCCGCACTGCCCGAGCTGCACGGTCACTACTGACATCTCTCAGCCGGGGGTGAGAGGCTTTTCGGGAACACCGAGGGTCTTCGGGTTAGGGTATGGGCACATAGAGTCTGAAATAATCCGGAGAATTCATGCTGTGAGTGAGAGGTTTCATGACCGTTAGCAAGGTGTTGTTAAAAGTGATGTTTTCTGCAGCCACAACAAGGATATATGGCACTTCCGGTCCAACTGTCAAAAGTTTTAAAAATAAAAGTCATATCCGCTATTTATTTTAGCAATATTTTTCTCAATAAATCAATGTACTATTATTAGCACAACATTTTTATCAATTATAAAGCAAGAATTACTATTTTGTATGTTCTTTCCCACTATGACTATGTATGTCATTAAGTATGGTATTCATTTGTTTTCTTTATTATTTCTTGTTGGCTGTTCTGTTTGTCTTCTATGTTGGAAAAGAGAAGCATGGTTTCCACCCCAAAGAAGTCTGTACTTACACTTGTCTGCTTCTTCTCAATACAAATATTTGAAACAGTTATAAAGCAAGAATTGACTGTCTTCTCTTGGGCACCGTGCTATACATGATCCAGGCTTTTCTATATTTTTATGTATTATTATTCATAGCCTATAATATATTATTATTACTATTATTATGTATCTTTGTTGCACCTTCTTTTTTTATACAAACACACATTAAGAGGTATGAATACAAATAGAACATATTGTATTTTTTGGGACGATGAGGAACAGCCTTTTCGAGGACGATGTATGACAAAAAAAACTGTCTAATTTCGTCAGTTTAGCTGTTCTCTCTTGTCTTTTCTCTTTTGAGTGCCACTCTTGTGCTTTGGTTTGCTGTACATTATAAATGCAAGCTATTACATTTGTTATAATGCTGCCGAACTTGCTGCTGCTAGCTCCAGTCCAGTTCAGGTTGATTAAACGGTTCGCTCGTCACGCAAGGTATCACATGACAGGAAAGGGAGCAAGGTTATTGGACAGACAAATTACAAATTAATTTTGGTTGCTTGGTTACTTTGAAGACTGCGTGAACCAGTCAATGCCATTGGGGCCCCAAAGCAAAACTACACCGTCGATAGTTACGCCACTGCCTGGCAGCCTTGTGTTTTCTGAACAGATGTAAGACATTGGACTGTCATTCCCTGTGATGAGTTTCAACTAATGTTTTTACAATATGTCCTCTGACAAGTCCTCTCCTCCTCATGTCAAAATGTACAATAGTTAAAATATCATGAAAGATCCTTTTTGCATTGTAACGGACATGTACTTAAATGATAAAATACCATTGAACAGATTATAAAGCTTGAAGAAGCTTTTAAATTAAGATAATGTTATAATGTAAGGTAATAGTAAGATGGTAATGCACTGTGTGGGTGTGACTTTGGCTCAAGGGGCTCAATGGGGTAAATGGAAGTTTTCCAACCTGAGGGTCGGTGGTTCAACTCCTAGCACGCTCTATTGTTTTGTTATTTTACCTCACTGAGCTGCCGGGGAGGAACTCTTGCAGGTTCTTTCAAAAATAATAGCTCTCGCAGACTCTTGTAAAAACGTTTTAATTATGGTGTAGGCTAAGAAACGGAAAAAGGTAGAAAGATATTTAGGCTTAGTTCCAGTTTTTTTCTAAAGGACATAACTCAGGTAAACAAGTCCCAGTCTAACCCTAATATAACAGAGCCGGTAACATGTTATAGAAATACATCTAGGTGTATTTGGCGAGAGGGGTAAATGGATACCTAACAATGCGGGGGTCAGTGGTTCTAATCCCCAACATGTGAGAGTCAAAATGGCAAACTCCTTTGCATACCTTATTTAAGAGGCTGTGATAATTTAGGTGAAAGAAATAAAAAATAAAAACGGAAGGTCAGTAAAGTTAGAAAGATAATCAGGCTTAGTTCCTGTTTTTCCTGAAGGATATATTCAGGAAACCTGGATCCAGTGTGCTGGTTGACGAGCATAAATTTCACTTTCCTTTTTTATTTCAATTCCAACTTTGGTCATGAAGAATATGTTTCTATGTTGTCCCCGTTCATAAAGCATTTAAAACAACAGCATCAGAGCACGGTGCAGAGTCTCTAAATGAGTTTACAGTAGTCCCTGGTTCTTATTATACATCCATGTTATAGTCTGCTACATAGAAAACTGTAGTTTCCGTAGTTTCCCCACAGCAGCAGACGCACATTTATGACGTCCGCTAGCGCATCATAAACACGTCGGATAGTGAAAGTGCAGTCGGATTCTCTAAAGTACCGCAGTCTCCTAATTAGAGATTCTCTTAAATCCTTTTAAATTCTCCTATCGACTGGACTATCCCTTAACTCCGTGACGTTTCACTCAGAGGTCAAGGAATAGACGATAGGGTTAGAATTTAGGAGCTGATTTTTGGACTATTCTACTGCAGCCCAGTTCTTATTATACATCCATGCTCCAGAGCAAGTCGGACAAAATGACAAAATTGCGCAGGTCTGCGTCGGTCTCGCTCATCTCAAACAAGCATAATAGAATGATCATGATCCTGTTTAAACTATGAAATGTTTCCGTCCGTAAGGAGTGACGACGAGCCAGGAAAATTTACATTTCGGTTCTGTAGATTTCGTTTATTGTCCTAGTGTGCTAAGTCACGTCTGAGATGCTGTGTAAGTCCGGTTAGCTCAGCTGGTTAGAGCGTGGTGCTAATAACGCCAAGGTCGCGGGTTCGATCCCCGTACTGGACATAAGTACTTTTTCCTCAAACGCAAAGCTAGTAAAATGTTACCAGAGTATTTAAACGGGGGGGGGAAAAAAGTGAATCAAACGAGTAAATATCTGCCAAAAAGTGTCTTTTTCAACACGGAATAATTTTACGGGTTAAAATCATTTCTACAAATGAAAAATGACAATAAATGCATACAAAAGAATTAACTTCATGTATTACTTGATACAGAAATGTATAAATGATGTCATAGATAATGAAATAAATATTGAAATGCTGCAAAGTGGGAGCAATGTTTTGTATTGAAGTCAATGGCGAGAGAAAGGTTATCTTTTGATCCCGTTTGAATTGTGCCACGAATTACACATATGATGTTTGTCAATTTAAAATATAATTTTGCAAGTAAAAAAAAAAAAGTTTTGCAGTAAAACTGTGAAGTAAAACTTTTTTTGTGTGAAACCGCTCAATGAACTACATCTCTGGTCTCGCACAACAACACACGTCACCAAGATGGCCGTCACTAGTACTGTTTTGCCAAAAAATGGATTGTCGAGATAATCTATTCCAGTGAGTCTAGGTATAGGAGTTTTAGATCAGGACCTGGTCTAATATGGTCAAGATGCGAAAAAAGCAGCAAAATCTCCCTTTTTTGTATTTTCACATATAGAATAAAGGTTTTAAAAATCTAAAACTGTGTTATAACGAATGTTTATGTTTGTTATGTTTATGTTTATAATCTAGTCCAAATAAATTGGCTATGAAGCAATTTAAGAGGATTGTTCGCTCAGCGCTGTAAATTAAATTTGCCTTAGCTTTCCCCTTGAAGGTGGGGTATGTCATTTATTTCAGAAACACTTTTTGTCATATTCCATGGAATGCTCTTAACATGCCGATAGCAATGAATATATTAAAAGGTTTGACAATAAATACATTAAAACAATTCATCTGTGGAAGCCGTA